>NW_010253457.1:22542-112924 GCF_000690775.1 Eurypyga helias
CGGCCTCAGTGATCTGTGGAACAGGAAGACATGAATAACACACCGAGATTGGAGCGGTATAATAATACAAACACTCCAGTGATGTACCAGGTGTTGCCTGAAGGCACCAGCTTTCAGACACGACCTTCATCTCTTTATCTGAGCTCTAGCATTTTGGAGATAAATGATCGCACTGCACTTTGGAAAAAAGAACAGGGACAACCCCAGGTTTCTAACTAACATTCACTTTCTTAACACATAATATAACATGCAAGGCTGTTACTGACTGAAGCTTGGCTGTTAATGTTTGCCTACATAGTCACTGTTCTAACTAGCACCTAATTCATCTGAAAGCAGTCTTCAGGATTTTGAGAGATGTTAAATAAAACCAAATTACATTTTTCCATTCTGTCTCACATATAAATCTGTATAAACATAAACCAATCCTGTGTGTGCAGTCTGAACACAAGCTTTGCTTCTGAGTAGTTTTAAATGAGAGTTTTTCACATCCTTATTTAGGTGCAGTATCATTTCTGCCTTCAGTGTTAATAACATACTCAAAGGGACTGGAAGTTTTGCAAAAACTCACAGCCCTGTATCCGAACAAGTAATGCAACTCACAGGTGCACTTCTATTGCAACACCTCCCTGAACACGTGCATCTGCCTGTGAAGCAAAGGCCGTGCTGGCAGCAGAGCTTTCCATGCCAGCATTTCCATCCCCATTTGTTATCATCAGACCCGAATGTTACTTCTGCAAGCAGCAGTTTAATTCCTCTGGAGCCTGTAGGCTGTTCCCTGAAGAATGTAATCTCCTGTTGGGACTTAAGAGTTTGGAGAACAAAAAGATCTTGACAGCAAGATAAGTATGAGCTCAGGGAACCAGGGGTCCCAGTCTGTCATTTTCCTCTGCTGATTATGGATTTGGTGAAAAACAGATTTAATGTTTATGTATTATCTGTGTTATCTTTGTAATATCTGACAGGGACAGAATCTTTGAATGCAAAATCAAGTGAAGAGGTTCAGTTTGCTGGAAAAATTAATATAAATTAATAAAGCCACCAAATACTTGTGCAAATCTGGAGTAGTATACAGAAAGGAATGGGAGATGGTGTTTTGAGAACAAGATACGTTGTCCATTTATCTACACATTTATCACAGGCATGATTTCGTTTTGGTATGCTGTCTTCCCTAACCAGACCTTTACATTTTCCTGAACAAAAATCTAACTCATGTAAATCACATGTATATGCATAACATACAGAATGGTCATTAACTGCAAATCTAACTTATGTGAAATTTTGTGTCTTTTTTTTTTTAATGTTGCATATATTTTTTTCCTAATAGGAAAAAAAACAAACAAACGAAACCCCCAAAACCTTAAACATTCAGTACTGATATAAGACATCAGACAAACTCAGAATTTTCAATATTAGAACATACTGGCATGGGAGGATTACCACTCAATTATTACTTGTTTGCAAAAATTGCAAGTGATAAGAGATGGGCAGAAAATAATGCCAAATGCACCTGCAGTCTCTCTCAGACTATTTTTGGTAGTTGCTTCAAGTTTTTGATTTAAAAAAAAATAAAGAGAGAAACTTATAGTATGTTTATTGATTTTCCTGGAAAACAGGATATACATGGAGATTATAAAATAAAAATAATAAATAACAATGTGTTATTAGCTATAATGTCTTATTTCAGTGTACAAATAGGTAGAAATACCTGAGAAATTACTTAAAAATGTTGCAAACTTTTCAGCCTGATGACTTGCTATGTGAGAAACGTTCAAAGTAACAAAATTCTTAAAGAGATCAAAAAAGAACAAAGAGATTCTGTAGAAACAATAGACCAAATATATCTCAAGGATAACCCCACTGAGATCAGTGGAATTGCACTAGGGATATACTTGGCCCAGTGACTCTAGAAATGATGTTAATGAGGAACCTTAACACTACTGCTAGAGAAATCTCTATTTAAACCATGCTGTGGCAGTTCATGTGAAAAAGTAAATGGGACCTTCACACGAACTGCACAGCATGTGAGTGTGAATCAACAGGCTATAATAAATTGGTTTGGTTTCCTTCTCCCAGACTTAAGCAAATGTGTTATATTGTAGCGTTTGAGATGTTATAATGAAGGTTATGTCATTACTCCATTATGTTCAAAAAAAGACTGATTGTCTTCCAAAAAAGGCCTGATGTTGAAAAATATTTCTTAGTTCTTAGAAAAAAGAGAATCTGTAGTTAAAATTTAATGAGTGATAAATCCCTGTTAATAATCCTATGTTTGTCTAAAACTTGATCTGGTAGATGTCAATAACCTCTGGATGAGGAAATGTTCTGTAAAATAAAGGCCTCTTTTTTATAAAGAAAAGCAAACCTGAATGGGTTTCTGACAAAATTTTACTTACTTATGGAAAGAAGCAATGATTTAAAAAGTGTGACAGAACGTAGTATCTGACATCCTACGACATGATATATCCTGAAACTACTTAAAAACTCAGAACCTGAACTACTAGAGAAAGGAGTGACCTTTTCAACTTAAACTGCTGATCGTAAAAAAAAAAAAAAAGACAGGATCAAGATTATTTTTAACTTAGGGTAAAGTACTCACAAATAACAGAAGCTGATGCTGCCTGGATTGCTCTGGCTTGCCTCAGACTGAATGCAGCTCTTACATGAAGCTGCTCCAGTAGGTTTGAAGGCAGTTTGCATTTGTTTTTCCTAGAGACAGACAGGGAAATTGAGATACAGAAAGCTAAGGTGGGCAGCAACCCCAAGATGGGGGACAGTGCTGGAGTCAGGATCTCATCGCACACACTGATGTTGGAGGCAGAATCCAGCAATATCCCCATCCTGGGTCACCTACGCAAAATATGACTGATCTGCAAGCTCTTTTCTGTTTGAGGAGTCTTAGGCTTCAGTCTCCACCAAAGAGGAAAATTTCATTTCCTGATCTAGTGTCTGTTCGCAGTGAAGTGTTCAAACTTTGAAAAAAAAACTAAACCCAAAACAAAAAGCCCCAGCAGTCTGTGGGCATGTGAAAGAGATTACAAGACACAGTGCCTGTGCTGAACTCACTGCACCAGACTCGGTGACCCCAGACGTCACTTCCAGTCCTCTAGCCCTGTGAACTGTGATTTCATTCCAGAGACCACTGAAAAAGAAATGCAGCATTTTACAGATTTCATCTTGAACATTCAAAATGACCATGTCCTGACATTTCAGCTGTTGAAAAGAGCCAGTATTTACTACCTCGCATGAAAAAGACCAGAAGGCCAAAATGCATAACCAAGTAAAGCCGTGATATGAGACAGAT
Source organism: Eurypyga helias (assembly GCF_000690775.1). NCBI lineage: Eukaryota > Metazoa > Chordata > Aves > Eurypygiformes > Eurypygidae > Eurypyga > Eurypyga helias. The sequence goes on from NW_010253457.1 coordinate 25,844, forward strand.
GAACTCATTTAGATAAAATAAGACAAGACTGAACCTTCATCTGAACTTCAAACTGGAACTGAGTTATATCTCTCATTGAGGGAAGATAAAAAGTTAGCCAATATATTTGTCCTCCAGTTCTCCTTTTTACTTAAGAGAATGCTATTGAAGTTCCCACTGAGATTTTGGAGGGGGAACCGTTCCTGCCACTGGTACAGCTTCTTGGGTGATCCTGAGCCAGGCACCCAGCCTCTCCTGCCTCACTTTCCAGTCACAGTCTGCTGTTCCCTCTCCTGTCGCTCCTCCCCCTCCCCTGCTTGCTGTCTGATGTGTGTGCTTTAAACACAAAATTTAGAACAAGAACTAGCTTTTATTATGTGATTACACAGTGCCTGAGGTCCTTCTTTCAACCATTGTGTCCAATGTGTTTGCAGTACAAATGAAGACGATGAAAATATTTTTCTCTGCCTGTCCCCAATGTAACTTAGGTGGTAAATATTTTTGCCAGAGATATGTTCTTCCTGTGCTATCTCTTCGCTTTAACATTTGATTATAATTCATCTGAATTTAAAAAAGTACTGAAAGAAGAGAGAAATGCTGCATACAGTTTTGACTGAACTACATGAACCCCGTGGTATATTCATTCAAAATTTAGAAGCAAGCAAAGACATTGACTACATTTTAATCCATACTTCATGGTAACAAATTATCATTCTGCTATGTGTCATTTCCTCCTATATTGTTACAATAATGCTCTAGATTTTCGCATGAATCCTTTGGGTTATAAATATCCCACAGAATATAATGGAAAATATTTTTATAGAAGAAAATGTTATAAAACCCAGCATGATCCCACTCCTCATCATTTGTTCTAGGATTACTCAGAAATGTTAATTTCTCTATCTGGATTTCATAAATAGCTGAGACACCCCCAACTGAGCATAAAAATAGCTTATTTGATGCACACTGTCTTTTGGGTCCTTCAACTGCTGTTTCTAAATTGTCTATTTTGGTGCTTCTTTTCAGTTGTCATGTACGGCACAGAAAGGAGTTGGCAAAACACCTTAGGTATTCCTACAAGTGTTCATTTGTGAAACAGTCTTTAACCAAAACCAAGAGCTCAGGATAGTAGGAAAAGCGAAATCTTGAAGACCTGGCATGAATAGGTTTCTTCAAATGAAGAAAACACTAGTTCAAACTTCTCAGTCTTTTCACTGGGACTTAAAGGATCTCTTCTGCTTTCCTTTCCTTTCCACTGCCAGTGTCCCACTTTGTCTCCCACCTCCAAGGCACTTAAGAAAACCCTTGCACTTACACCTTCTCTTCTTATCTCATTCAACGGATCCTAATCTGGTCAATAGACATAAGAAGTGGCATAATAATGTCATGAAGCATTCCAATCAGCAGATTCATTATCAGAATTATTATTATTATTGTTAAACAAGTGTATTCATATTGCAGGAGTGGAGCAAATCCCAGTAAACACATAGTAACTAACAGAACTCACACTTTTCCCAGGCTCCTCAGAGTAGAAAGAAGTAAAGAACAAGGTGAGCAAATTTTCCAGCACTCTGACGTGACATTACAATATTCTAATCACATCTGTTGAACCCCACTTCTATTCCCTCTTCCTGAAAAAAAAAAATATCCAAACATGGAAGCAGAATAAAGCCAGGTACAGATGCTGAGGCTAGATTTTAGAAGAAATGAAGTGGTATTTTGCACCCTCATCAGTATCTTTAGGGGTAAAACAATCTATGCCAAAAAACAAGTCTGAAAATCAGCCTGAATATCACTATAAAAACATGCAGTGCTTGAGGCATTGCTGAAACTAGGCAGATAAGGTACAGAAGATCCATTCTATTTAGAAATTTGGATGAGCAAAAAGATGATCTAATGGCACTCATTACATACTCACATGACATAAATATACCAGTCAGTTGTATTTTCCATAGTCCTACAGGGAAAAAAAACCAAAAACACCCAAAACCAAAAAAATACAAGAAACATCAATGAAGGCCAACTGGAACAAGTAGTTAAAACCCTGAAGTTAAAGAGAAAAATAAAAAGCATAAGCGGAAATTGAAAAAACTGTTATCTGGTTTGAGTGTTGTCTCTGCTTGCTTGTGAAGTATTCGGAGATTTTGATAGGTTTTTTGCAGATATACTGAACAATGTTTAAATGTTACTACAACCCAATTATGAGTAGCTATTGTAATAACAAAATGTTGTGAATCGTTCCATAATTATCTTCTAGCCTACTAATAGTAACTGTGTTAATCATCTAAATGGTGTGCTACGTATCCACGCTTTAGGCAGCAGTACTTAAAAATGTTCCCATCACCCTGGCAAGGTACACTGTTGAATTTATGTCATGTCAGTCACTATCTGGTTAAATACTGATTTGAAAACCTATCAAAAAATGACTATAAAGTGAGTAGGTCAGTCAAAATTGCTTATGGAAAGGCAGGAAATATGTTAAAGCAGTAGAACATAGTTTTGCCATAACATTTAGAAAGAGAAACATATAAATCACTGTGTCACAGCAACTAAAATATTATAAAACTGTCTCCGCTGTAACAGCAGGCTGCAGGGCAATATTTACTGCTAATTCTAATTATTGTTATTATGGGTATTCAACTTTGGTATTTTTATTTCCTTAGAACCTCTCCCCCAAATGATTTAAATTACAAATTTCTGTTCTTATATAAAAATTTCACCTTACTGCTATTATTAGGATGTCAGCTCTCAATCTTGGTCACTTCAGTTTATTAGATGATAACTACTTAGAGGTAGTAAATTAGTCCTCGCCTATTACAAGAGTTTTCTCTATTCAGTTGAAAAAGCACATTGAAATAGATTCAGTTTCTACTGTGGTGACATTAGGGAGAATACTTTCATTCCAGTTACTGCTACATTCTATGCTATGTTTTGTGTAATTTTTATTTCTCAGTGGGGCCCTCAGTGATGTTGCTCTGAAGCTTCACTCACAACAGAAGAAACAGGTTTTAACTTCAGGAGAGCTGGCAAAACACTACAATAACCCATAAAATTAAAGAGCAGCTTCCACAAAAGGAAAAGATAGAGTTGATAAAGGAGAAAACAAAGCAGAAACCCCAAACTAGAAGAGGATACAAACTGATATATTCTGCCAGTACTGCAAGGAAAGTGAATTAAAGGGAAATTGGAAAAAAAATGTTGCTTTCCGTATCACAAAATAGTTGAGGTTGGAAGGCACCTCTGGAGATTTAGTCCAACCTCCTGCTAAAAGCAGTCAGTGACAGCAGGTTGCTCAGGACCTTGTCCATTGAGTTTTGAATATCTCCAGGGATAGAGACTCCACAATCTCACGGGGGACTTGTTCCACTGTTCAATCATCCCTGTAGTAAAAATATTTTTTCTTACACTTTTCTTAATAGCATCTCCTTCACTTCAAATTGTGCCCATTGCCTCTTGTCCTTTCACTGGACAGCACTGAGAAGAGTTTGACTCCATCTGCCTTACACCCTCCCTTTGGGTATTTGTACACATTGATGAGATTCCTGTCATGAGCCTTCTCCATGCTCAACAGTCCCACCTTTCACAGCCTCTCCTTGCACGTTGGATATGCCAGTCCCTTTTACTCATCTCTGTCTCCCTTCACTGGACTATCTATAAAGATTTCTTACTCAAATAGACAAAGCTCATGTATAGTACCCCTATCTATAAATATATCGCATATATTTAAAAAAAACCCCACACCTCCCCTTTAGGGTGAATGCTCTAGGGAATGCTGGAATTAGATATGATTGCACAACATTAATTCAGTCCGTGTGGCATACATATTATGATTTTTAACCCATTTTGGGAGGGAGGGGGGCATGATCTGTCACCCAGTCAGTCTACAAATGGGCAAGCTATACATGTTTCTTTCCTCTTCACTGCTCAGTCTGCAACTCAAGGTCTTATTTTAACATTTATAGCCGAATCCTGCTCTAAAAAAAAAAAGAGCATAGTTTTCTTTTCACAGACGTTTCAGTGTAACTTTTTGGTAGTGTAAGCAGCTGTGCCACAAATGTTCACAGAACGCCTGTGAGGCAAGGTAGCACCCCTACTCCCGCTTTACAGGCAGCCTCTGGCCTGAATTTTTAGAGAACTTTGCTCTTAATTGCACTCTAAATGCTCCCACTGACTCTGGATGCAGCTGCCAGTGCTCAGCACATTTGAAAATCCAAGCTTCTAGGGCTGCAGACTGGCTTGTCCAACACAATTAGCTTAATCATAAAGCACAATGGTTTTATCTAGTGAGATAGTTTGGAACAAGGGAAAATCCTATTCAGTGCAATCTTTATGGTTACAGCTCCCCCGAATAACTGTCCTTTCCTCGCTCCTTCATTTCTTAACCACCGTATGAGATATACAGCATGTGGTAATGAAATATGAAATGCATGCATTTTACTGAGCAAATCTCTCACTTGAAATGTGAGGTCTTTGGTTTGAAAATAAACACAATCCAGGGCTCAGCTGTAGAAGTGTATTTGCTGTTCCGACAGCCAGGTCCCGCTATCCTTGCTCAGTCAGCTCTTTTGCACAGCATCAGCCTGGTCTTACACTTTCCCGGTGACAAGTTTCCAGAAGTAAGTGTGAAAAGGCAGATCACTTTCCACTACCCACAGGAAACGAAATGACCCTTCTGTTGTCGGTTGGATGATACATGAGCTGTATCCCCTGCTGAAGCCAAAGCTAGTATGGACTTGTTCTCATTAAATAAAGCTAAATATTGGAAGCACATTTAAACTGCAATGTAGGAGCTGCATAGGCTCCAGCTGAACTTCCAGAATTACTTCTGTTGGCTTTAAGCTATTCAGCCTCAAGGCTGAGATGCTGGATGATGCCACTACAAGCTTTGCTTCTAGTTCATAAAAAGGGAGCAGGGGGTAAGGTTAAAGTAGTCATAAACTGCACTTGCTTCTTCCTAATCTTTAGGCATTTCAGGGTTTTAATGGCCTAATGTAACAGCTCTAGAGAGTAGTTTGCATTATGGCAGCCTTAATCCAGCTGCCTGCTATTCAAATGGTCCCCAGTCTATCGCACTGCCCCTGCCACATGCTTTGCATCCCCTGGCCTCCGCTGTGCCGTGCAAACTGCAGACCCCTGACCACGTTTAGCTACAGCCCGTCTGTCCAGCCTCATCTCCCGAAGAACAGTTCAGGGGGCAGAAATCCACCTCATGAGGCTCAGAACCTATTGTTTGAGAGGCTGAGTCTTTCCTCGCTGTCACAGCTGAAATCCAGACCAAAGCAATACTTCCAACAAACCTTTCCAGAGGTGGGACAAGAGGAAGGGGAAGGTAGATTTCATATTGCTCCACGGATGGCTTGCCTCAGGCAGAATCTCTGCAACTTCCCAGGCACATGGCAAAAAGCTGTCTCCGTCCTCATACATGCACTCCCTGTGCTGCTTCACTCAACTTATGCCTAGGGATGGTATATTAATAGGTTGCCCTTCTGTGTACATTTAATTTCTGAGGCTGATGACCCGAACATGATACGAGCACTGACAGACATTGTAATTGTATAAACTTGGGGGGGGAAATTAAATAGTCATAACAAAACCAATTGTCAAGAATAATAAGATTTTCCTTTTAGTGGAATAATAGTGTCATTAATTATTAAAGGAGAAAAAATAACAATGAATCATCAAGGCTAAAAGTATATGAGCCTAGAGACTGCAATTCCTTCTTATATAGGAGTGCCCTCTGCAGTCTAGTTCTCAGGGACTGATGCTGTGCCAGCTCTTGCAATGCTTGTGCCAGAGGAAATTGGGAATAACTTGGTCAAAGCTAGTGCAGAAAGTTGGGATGTGGAGCCATAATGAGCACCTGGAGTATGGGACTCACAGCACAGATACACCATTCTCCAGACTAAACGCTAACCCCTTCTCTCTGATGGACAAGCTGAAAGACCTCTGCACACTTTATTGCTGGGGTTTTTCAGATGTGAATGTTGCAGCTAAGAAGTAACAACTTTTATCATTGCTGCTTAGACATGGGGCATTTTACTCTGTGTTTTAAAGCTTAGCACAGACTGTAAAGTGATCTTCAGGAATGTTCTTCAAAGGGGACATTGTCTGTGTCCTTTCAAGATTTTAAGCTCTAAAGCTGGTCACATGCTGCCATACTATTTTAATGTCATTCCTAGCTGGCAGGTAGCAACTTGCTTTTCATCAGTGCCTTATGTAAGTAAGCCGAGCATTAAGATGTGACCTCATTTCTAAACGCACATGTTTCTTCATCAGCTGCAAACTTTACAGGAGCATTGTTTCTTCTTTTATGATGTTTCACAAAAATTACTATTTTTAATTAAAAAAGAGTGAGCAACAGAATATTTAATTTGGGAGGAAAAAAAACCCCAAGTCTCTAAAAGTTTATACCACCTCCAATTAATTTTCATGCTTGACTATGTGGCAGGGAATACTTCATTATACAAGGTCACCAACTTTGACATCTCTAACCTCACAATAATAGACCTTTTTGTAATGTACCAAAATTGAAAATCAGTTTAGTTTATGTTCTCACTAGGTTCATGACTCCAGTGCCTAATATATTGCTGCCTTGTATGCCAGCATTACTCCCTAGTGAGGAATATTAAATAGCCACAGCATATATTAGAAGGGGTGAAAGGGTCCAGCTCAAGTCTGCTGTATAGTTCACATTCGTTAGTGCTTTAAAAACTCAATAAGTCGCATAATGTTTCCACTTATCCATGAAATTGTGGTATGATTCATATCATAGGCATCTTTAAATTATTTGTAGTGCACTATTTAAGTATGTATTCCTCATAAATAAATACTTCCTGAGTTTGTATACATGACTTGTACTAGTCAGTATCATAAAATAGGCACAATAGTGCCTGACCTTTATTACTACAGCAAGAAGTTCATACATCTAATGAAAAAAACCCAAATGGCCAACAGGAATGGCATAATACAAAGTACCTCTGTTTAGAAAAGGCATTTTTGGAGCTTATCAAAATGTAAATGCTATTTCCCTCTAGTGAGAACTTCTGTTCTTTCCACTCCCAGTATTCTCCATGACTTCTAAAACTTCATGGGCTGTGTTGTTAAAATTAACATTGGTGTGTGGGATGCAGTGTTTGACTGCTGCTAGCTGGGCTGCTCCTTGATGCTGCTAGTTCTTAGCTCTCTTTGTGAAACAAAATAGAATAGAGCCCTGTCTCCCTGGGAGACCTACTTTACCAGTGACCATACCTGTCTTCAGTAGTATATTGGGGTTTTTTTAATGGAGTAATGTTGCAAAAGAAAGATATTCATAGCTTTCTGGAAGCTGAAGGATGATAGTTGTTCAGAAAAGCCCCTGTTCTTTCCCCTGCCATGGTACATCTCCTATGTCTGGTAAATTATTTCCAAGAAAACAGAGGATGGTAAGTTGATGAGAAGAATAGTTGCAGCAGACTCAACAATAGATGGGCTCAGTCAACAGTCTTCTAAAACAAATAATCTGAACCGTAGCTTTAACTTGTTCCTGAGGAGTTCTTTGGGAATCACTTTTTCTAGTCACATTTTTGGGAGTGCCAAATGAAGTTTCACTCAACTACCATCAGCTGGAAAATTCTGTAGCTACCATGTTCTCCTCTCCTCTCTTTAACTGACTTTCTGGAGCAAAGTGTGTCCTTAACACTCCTTGTGTTTGTGCAATCACAGCCACTGCTGGCAAACCTGTGTGTGCACCGGGCCTGCATCCATAAAATATGAAATCTGGTGTGAAGCACAAGCACAATTTCTTTTACAGCAAAATACCAAAAGTGGAATCGGCTGATACCAGGTTCTTGCAAAACAAGATTCAGATACACTGTTAGAGCGCACGTGATGTGTGACAGATGCTACCGTCACACCATGAGGGTCTGTGAATTCTCCGCGTGGGCTCAAGTGACAGAGCATCAGTGCTGTTGTGGTACCTGCGGCATAAGCCACGTGCTCCATGTTGCCCTGTTCTGCACACCAGCCAGCCAGGACCCACTGTGGGCTGTCTACAGGCAGACTGAGAGCCTGTGCAGGGCATTTTCGCCTCCTGCAGAGTGCAGTTGGGGCATTTCAAGGCAGCACTTGTACCTGGTGGTGCTTTGTCCTGCCAGCCAAGTGCCAGTTGAGGCCTGTTGTTCTCACTGCACAGGTGGGTAAAGGAAGGTCTGTGCTAGGTGGAAGATGCTGTCTGCCAGGGATGTCTGTCCACCTGCAGAGTGGGGAGATGGCTGCAGAAGGGGATGAAGGAAAGGACCTTGCCTTAACCTCCAAGACTCCCCTCTAGCCCCAAATCCGTGTCGATTCCTTACCCAGATTGCTTGACAGAGGTGGTTTCCTCATGATTTTGATATCAATATGCTGTGAGATTCCTGGGGTATTTTCCATCCCTAATGTGGGTGTGATCAGTTCTTTTAAAGTCATTGGGACTCTTAGCATAAGTGCAAACACTATCAGATCACAACCTTTTAATTAGTAGTATGTTGTTATAAGCTTCGTAAAGGAATTACTGAGTGAAATTGTACAAGCTGATTTATGAGTCAGATGAGACAGTGATCATAACAGACTGTTGGCCTCAATGCCTATGAATCTGTAGGGTTCCCAACTAAATAAGAGAATAAGAACTTTTTAGTTCTAATTTTTCTGATATCTTTTGGAAAGAAAAATACCTACACTTAAGGAAAAGGTACTTTCTGTAGAAAAAACCCCGTTGCATACTGTGGGTTTTCGTCTTTGTCGTCCTTCAACAGTTTTGTCTCATTTCCACAAAGTAGAAAGTAAAGCATCAGACAATCCGGATATTTCACTATTTTATTTTATGACAATGATGGACATTTTCAGCCTCTCTGAAAACACTGGGGTTTTGTTGGAACTTATTTAAACAAAAAAACAACATTCTTTCACTGAAACAGCCAGCCTAATTTGTCATGCTGATATGGATATTTATATTGATATAAACTGCATTATGATCTTGAATTTTTATTCCAGGGTAAATATAGTTTCTTTTTACTGTTTACTCTTTTTTTTCCCCCCACCTTTTTTAAAAAAATCTGTTTTCCCTTTCCTCCGCAGTCCATGCCAAATCACCTAAAGGACATACAAGCCATTAACATGCATGTGCGTCTCAACTGTGGAAAACAAGCTGCCTCTTATGTAGACAGAATTTTCAGCTCAAACGTCTGAACAAAATCTCCTCTGAGACATTGCATGGGCAAATCCTGAAGTCCTGGAGTGCGTTCCTCATGCAGCGTCCTGCGCAGATGGCCTTGTTCACCACAGCTGGGCCCAACTGCGCTTTCCTCACATCTTCCAGGCTGATGGCATGCAGCTCCGGCCTCATCCCTTTTGTGGGAAAGTATGTTAACTCTTCTCAAGGAAAAAAATACTGCTCGGTCTAAGTATTCTGATCCAGTTCTGACTTTTCTATACATCCGTCAGAATAATTTCACTGAAAACTTACTTTCTTGGAGAGCAAGGTGAGGATTTCTTCCCTCCTCCTCTTCCAAAAAACTTACATATAATACATGTGAACATTCACGGACAAGAAAGAAAAACAACGGAACCTACATGGGCACAGCAGTTGCCTATGAACAGCACAGATACTGGTGCAGGATATATGACATGGCAGGCAGAAATGTTCAGGTAAAGTTACAAAAAAACAATCAAAATCACTATTGCACTTTGAGAACCAGCTGGAGAGTGCTTGGACATAAATCACTGTGTGTGAGCAGAAACAAAAGGGAAATATTGCTGAAATGTTGGATGGCAGCCATGTTAACAAAGGTCAGATTTTTTTTTGGTAGGTGAACCATATGTAAAGCCATGACACTTCTGGCTAACATCTTTTTTCTCCCTGAAGACTGTAATATTTTCAGTCAACACTGTGGGTTTTCTGCATGTTAGAATGTGTATTTATGATCTAGATAGCAGCTCAAATCGTCATTATTCTTCATAATTTCACCATTAGAGCAGCCTTACGTGACTCTCCCAGCCCAAACACCACACTAATCTGCCAGTGAAGGAGTGTCCCGTCACAACAGAGCCCACTGAGTGGTCATGTAAGGATGTTTTGGGGAGGAGATAGACCTGCATGAGGTACAAGACCAATTCCCAGCAGCCGTGGGGACCATGAGAAGAAGAGTTATCAGACGGCAGCCTATTTAAGCTGGCACCAAACCCCCTGCCCGTCTCCAGGTTTGCCACCTGTATTGCACTGTGTACACCACGGCACTCGCACAGCCGGGCTCAGGAGACCTGGTCTGCTGTGATGACTGCAGGAGCAGCATCATGCAATGAAACTTGCTGCTTTATGAAGCTCACAGTCATGTTTTCTTCTGCTGGCCTCGGGCACAACACAGGGTTTTGTAAAAGAGCAGCGTATGTTGATTGCCGTGGTGGTCACTCAGGGTCAGCCCCGGGAAGCTCCAGGTAAAGAGAAGGGGCAAGCAGGGGTTGGCGGGGTGGGGGGTGGGGGTGAGAAGAGGGCAGTGACTGGGTCACTCACATCACGGGGACATGAGACCTAAACTGTCCACATTATAGAGAAATTAGGAATGCTGTTCCAGTAGCTGCAAGGGTGCTTTTCTGTGAGTAGCACTCTTTTCTCTGCTCCCCCAACCTCACCCCCTCGCCATACTTCAAAGGGAGAGAGGGCAAAGCCATCCCCTCTCATCCTTCTCCCAGTATCAGACCACAGGCAGGGGCCCCACCTACAGGGGGCTATCCCAACCAAGGCAGAGAGGCAGGGGGCTGGCTCCCAGCCCAGTCTGAAGAAGAGGATGTGCCCCAACACCTTTCTTAGTGCCAGATGGCAGAGTTCCTCCATCTTTCAGCTGTGCCTAAAATCCACAGCCCAGATCTGTGTCTAGTTTGCAGAAGGTGGGATTTTTCCCTTCATGCATTCCTGTAATACACTCAGTACCCTGCAGTGGAGTGACGCAAGGTCCAAGAAAGGGCAGCCTTCATGCATTTGTAAAAACTAATGCTAAACTACTAAAAAACTCCCCTTTCTAAGGATGTGGGTATTCTTGACATTTCTTTAAAGCAAACTGCAATGCACACTGAACAATGTTCAGCGTCCTGCTGAGGCTTCAGTAACTTCATTATGCTTTATTCTCTCTCTAACCCTCCCACATACATGTTTTACCAATTTAAACTTTTATAGATCCTGCTAAAGTCTTTTCTGCTGAGCCTTGCTCTTAGCATCACACTTGTTTTATTTTTCTTGCCTCAGCCCTTGTTTAAGTACAGAGTGCCTTCCTATGTCTGCGCCCTACTGTGCAAGAGGGTTTCCACAGCTCAGCGTGAAGCACAGCTAAAAGGAGTAAGGAAGGAGAAACTAACTGACTACTTTGTGCCACATCTCTGTCTGGCTCCTCTGTATAAAATACACAACACTGAGTTAGAAGCACTGGTCCTTGCATGCCAATAAATCACTGGGAAGTAGACATAAAAGATGCTAATGGAGTCACACACTAATGAAACCTAAAGTGCTTATAACTTAAGTAACTTGTCACAAACCAGAACTGTCACAAAGGGCTATTTATACAATTAGGTCCTGGCAACTATAAAGAGAGGATCTTGCTTACAGATCAAGGCCATATTCTCTGTGTTGGGCAGAGTGATTAAATACATATAATAATATAATTATATAATAACAAGCATATTTAAAATGAAGCATCTAAAAAGTCATACCAACTTACCTTTCAAATCAGAAACAGACCCATTTTGAAGCCCATTATTTTCATCTGTGACACAACTTCTGATTCCAATGGGCTTGGTATCATTGAAAGCCTGTGCAGTGTTTTGCAAGATAAAGTTCAGAACCATGCTAAGCTAATACATTCATTCATCTTTTGAGAGCTTCTTCTCCAGATAAAATTCTCTTTTGTGTTTGAGCAGTATAACAAATCCCTCATCAACTCAAAAGCATCTTCCCTAGAAAAGCACTGAATTTCAGGACTAAGAGTAAAACTTGAAGTCTTGGAAAGAAAAGGAAAATGATGGACTTTCTCAGTTGATCATTGCTGCCACCTTCTAAAAGATTCCTGTGCTGAGTTGAACTTATTTTAAAATAAAAGGAATAGGTTGCCTAGAAAAATGGAAATATTATCTTAAAGGAAGATGATTTTCAGACCTAAAATACAAGAGCTGAATTCTATTCTTCGAAACTGAAATCACAAACTAATGAGATTTACATAGGAAAGAACAGTGTGCAAAATGTATGAAGTTTTTCTATTGAGTATAATTATTTCTGGCAGTAGCACCACTTGAGGTAAAGGTGATGGAGAGATGAGAAAATATCTTGGCATCACTTGGTGTGAGCTTGGAGCTCTACCGAGCAACATTTCTAAAATTAATCAAAGCTCATCTGGCACCCTGCCTAATCTTTAGCTAATGCGTACATTGGGTCTTGGGTTTCCCCTGTGTATTTTCATGTTACCAACACACTAATTACTGTTTTACTTCAATATGGCATATAAAATGGGAATATTTGGGAAGTTATACCCACAGGCAGAGTAATGCACATACCTTCATTGAAAGTTGTGACGCTCATTTACATCGGTCCTAATTGTGCAATAGGAGATCAGAATATATTAACAGCTTGAGCACAATAAATAACGCACACTCCACACTCACTCCACTTCAGAGCCTGCACAACACTCCACAGACTCATTTTCATTAGACTTTACTGTATGTTGAAGAACAGGACAGTAGAATCTGTTGGAGGTGAGTGTTGAACAGAAGATGTGAATGTCTGTTTCTGGTTATGTGTGAGATTATGGATTTCTGAACTCCACCCAAGACCGCATTGGGATGGCAAGGAAGTCAAGCCCCAGAATTAGTTGTATGGTACTGGATGGAATAATTTGGTCATATAGAGGGCAGAGTGTTTTAGAAAATGGCTTTAGTTTATTCTCTACAAAACAGGAAAGACTGGCTTCAGGCAACTGAAGGAAGCAGCAATTGCCCTTTTTATTCTTTCTTCTCCCTGAGGGGATATAAGGCAATGAGTCAACTTTGATTCTCCCCTCAGTCCCACTGTCAGAGAGGCTGCCAAGTATATATTGGGTTCCCAAGGGCAAAAGGCCTTCAAGCAGATATTTGTGATACTTATCCCTGTGGCTAGTGTTGAAAATTAAAGACACATGATGTTCAAACCCAAAACAACAAGCATAGCTTTCCAAAGACAACCAGCTGCTTCACTGGGAACTGCCAGAGCAAACAACTAGGAATTCAGAAAGGCTATTCACATGGTCTGCTTTCTCACTGGATGGTTTGGTATTCTCTGACATGAGGGGAGACAACTCCAATATGTCAGAAAGATGATAAGAGTGATTATTCATCACTGGCTTTGTCCAGCTGGTGAGGAAAGGGTATGTACCACTTTTGAAAGAATAAAAAAAAATAACTGAAGCGTCCTCAGTCAGGAAAACAGTCTAGGAAATACACATTTCTGAAGCACTAAACATGAATTACATTCTAACTCAGAAATTCTCAATACAGGAAAGCTGTTTAGGAGGCTGACCTTTACTATCAAAACTGAGAACTGACATGATATGCTTTTTTCAGATAGTTTTCTAAATTAAAGTGAGAAGGATGGATACAAATCAAGTTGCCAAATTTAGCCTCTTCCTGCTAAGCTTCATGTAGGTCCAGATACCACCTTGCTGGTGTGTTCTAGTATGCGCAACATCTACATCGCTGTAGTCAGATTAACAGAGAGGCAGACTGTGGAGTCAGCTGTGCTCAGGAGAATCACTCTGGATTTACCTGGGTAAGACTAAAGATTGAACCTGTTCCATGAAGTAATCCATCACCTATGTAAGCACATGAAGGAACCCCAAAACTGATATTACTAAACTTCCCAAGAGTATACAGTTCCTGTGGACCATCTTTTCAGTGTCAGATGCTCTTGTAAAATACTGTGCTGCATCAGGTAAATAACACTTATCATACTTTGGCTAGGTAATCGATGATTATTGACTAAAGCCTACAAAACTGAAGTAACCCTAGAGCTCAGCAAATGCACAGTTCTTCATATGTATCAATACCTTGGCAGAAAATACAGAAAACAGAAACAAGAACAAAACTAGTTGTTGACCACAGCTCTAAAGCCCTATAAAAACTGTTGCCAGAGAAATACCATTCAGGCTGAAAAAGCTGTAGCTTTTAAAAATGCAGTACTTAAGTTCAAGAACAAATTAACTGTGTACCAGCTGCATACCAGATCTTCAAATTCACATCAGCTTCTTCACCTATGGATGGCAAAGCATCAGGATGTAAACCTTGTCTAAACTTCGTCTAACTCTTGACCTAGACAGTGACCAGATCTTAGGAGGGCATGACTTTCTACACAATTTCTAAACTTACTGGTTCTATCTGGGTTGAACGCTATCAGGATAAGTGTCCTTTCTGCCAAACTGTTCAATGGTCCTTGCCATTTCACTGAGTGCTATCTTATCACTTAGCGAAGTCATACTGAGTATTCCACCTCCAGTTTCACAAATTAGTCTAGTTCTTAGAAATGAAAATCCTATCTCATATCTTAAGAGTATATTATCACAGTAGCCTAAATGCAAATAAATAATGAGTGCTCAACACCAGAGGTTTAGCAAAAACACTTTTTTGATTTCTAGCCATTTAAACATTATTGCTTTGAGAAATTGTCCAGGAAGTGAGTATAATGGTATTTGCATTCTTTCAACAGAGATAAAATACAAATCAAAATAAGCCAGGTGGGAAAGAGATCAAAAATAAAGTATAAAGGACTGCAAAAAACGCACAAAATTATTATGTCTGTATCCATCTATCACTGATCTATAATTTTATAGCTGTAGCTAGATGAAAAAAGGATGAAAAGATGGCAGTGAGAAAAAATTTATTAGTGCTCAAGGTAAGAACAGACATCACGGAGTGGCTGATCTTCACAGCTTTTCCTGAAGATCCAGATCATTGTAAGTGATCTCGCATGAATGACCAACAAATGAAACTGCCAACTTAACTGCCATTCAGTGCATATTTGAACAGTCTGAGGCAGTTCTGATTCTGTTGAGGATCACCTTTTATTTTCCTCCTCCTGCTAATAACAGTTTGCATACAGCTGAATAGTTCTAGGGAAAATACGGGTTTAAAGTTGTGAAGGGCAGGGCAATTGACAGTTCAGCTGAACTACTTAGATGTTTGAAACTCAAAAGCTCTTCATGGAGATCAGTGAGAAGATATTATTTCTTAAGTTGGCCTTTCTTAAATATATTTTTTTTGGTAGTCTTAGAAAATCAGCATAGGACCAAACAGGCCTACAGTAGTACCTTCTGAGCAAGGGTGGAAAAACATGTAGTATTTTGTAAGGGATCTTTCCTGAATAAAAGAGTTGTAGGTTCTGTATTTGTGAGCACACAGAGAATGCTGGTTTCCAGTAAAGCTTTCAAAAGCATTAAATTCACTCTAAGAAAACATGGAAATCTTGGACCTTTCCTGTGAGCACACAACACACATGCCTCGAAAACATAAAGCCAAAGAAGCCATTCAAAATCAAAACCACAAAACCAATAATAAAAAGCCATTCAGCTAGAGGTATACTGTAACTCAGATCTGTTTCCAGAAAATAAAAACCAGCTTTATGCTCTTTTTCTGCATGCATAGGCTGCTCAAGCATGCATTTGAGTTGCCTCTGTGTGAACACACTGCATTCTGGCAATATGGCAAGAAGCCAATAAGATAAAACACACCATGAGATCATCCTTTCTATATCAGAACTTTCCCAAAGACTACTAGTGACATAATAGATCTAGAAATTAGTAAAAAATATCATTAGTTTCCATCTTTAAAAGCTCAGTTTATACCTATTTACCATCATCTAATGTTACATGAAATTCATAAAAGTTGTGAATGCAACAGTGAAAACAGCACTGAATAACTGGACTGGATAGCCAGTTTAGGGACCTGGATGCCTAAAGCACTAGCTCTGAAAGAAAATACAAAGGGATAAAATTCTGCTGGTGTGTCATGGTTTAGCCCAACTAAAACCAGCACACGGTGTTATACAACCCCAAATCTGGAACAACCCTTCTGATGCCCCTGGAAATTCTGAGATTTTATAGGAATGTAGCAGAGGTCAAAATCTGTCTGAAATCACTGTAGTGCTATCATTCATTCCTAAACTACATGAGAATATATGTATTTGCAGACACAGGACTGGCAAAATTAGAGTTTTATAAAAATATTAAATTCCTTAAAAGAAAAAGAAAACACAAAGATACTCAAGCTTGAATGTTCTGGAGCTATTTTTCATTTTCTTTCAAACGTCCCACACATCTAAGTCTACAAGCAGGTTGCACTCTTAAATTATCTCTGGATGTAATACAGAAATACACAGGCCGTAGACAATGAAACATAATTAAATTGGATTGAAAAAAGCCTGTCCAAGTACCTATGATTAAATTATTGTATGCTTAGTTTGGGGCAACAAGTTTCTCAGGATTGTAACTACCTACATTGATCAAAGTGTTGGCCATGTAAAATGAGAAACAAGCCAGTGCAAACCAGAGTTAATCCATGGCATACACTTTTCCATCATAGTAAACACTGTTTCTGTGCAGTGAGCCATCAGTAATCTCAATTCTTTTTCCTGTAAGCAATACAGCACTGGTTAGACTAATTTGCCATTTCAGGGTTACTGTCCCTTAATTTATCCTGTACTTTAGACTTCATCTGCAAGTTGCAGTTTGACAGGTTTTTGAAGATGCAACTATGTTAGAAGAAAAATACTGTTATGCATTCATAGTGGAGTTCTTAGCCACAGAGCTATAATGTAATGTTGGCTATATACATTAAACTTTACAGTTTCTGTACTGCTTCAGAGCATTGCTCTGACATTTTAAAGTCACCATGAATATGTGTTTCTTTGTAGCAAATGCTTAGCCAAGGTAATGACTTTTTGGTAAATTATTATTACTGTCACCGCAGAGCTCCAAATAAATGATAAGGAAGTAGTAAAAATAATTATTTCAATGTCTATCAATTGTGTGCTGATAACATAGGCCTGTAACTCCTGTGCAAACAGATTGTGCAGTGAAGTGAAAAAACTGTCTCATGGAGCTTTAACTTGGCATACATCACCTGTACAAGCCTAAGCACAAGCTCAAAAATCTCACTTTAAAAATTACAGTAGTGTGTGAGATACTGTACCTGACTTTTTTATTACTTTCATAGCTTGGCTATCAGTTGGCATGACTGCTTGCACAAGCTCCCCCTGGTCCTTAGGCTTAACAACCAGATCTCTTCTGGATGGGCAAGACTATCCTGTTTCACATATTGTTAAAAGGTGAAGATTTACACCAATCTTTGCCAACGTACAAGCCCTAAGTGTGTTTAGTTCTGTGTTAGTACAGGACCTGGGGAACCTCAGATAACAGGGGTAATTTTTCCGTGTAAGTAGGCTGTTAGGGTGACATTTACCTGCATGGGTCCTAACTTGGCATATGGGAAGGGGTATGAGTAAAACAGGCACTGCAATCTAGATTTCAACATACCTCTCATTGTTAGTCAGACACCTCTTTCCTTAGTTGTATGAACTCTACACAAAAAAACTTGATTTCTTCAAAGAAAAATTAGGGATTTTCCTCAATTAGTCACCTCCTCTCAAATCAAACTAAAGTTTTAATAAGCCATCAAGCAATAAAAAATTATTAACAACATCCTAAAGAAGAAAGGGATATTTGTTGTCATTTCCCAGTGAGCTGGAGCCCAGCTTTGCAAGTTACTGAAATATTTTTGGCTTTGAACTATAATTACCAAAATTAACAAAACCAAAAACAATTCTCAAACTAGTTTTGTTTCTGGAATTTAAATCCTGCCAGCTCCTTCAGTTTTGCAAAGTGATACCTTTTCAGACTTGTTTGTTGTAAAACTTCTTTGCTGTGCTTACAGTGCCCATTGAATGGCAAATTCCCACTACAAGAGGAGCAAAGGACAAGGCTCACGCCCCTCCTCTGGCAGCAAACTGCCCTCCTAACCTGTGAGCCTCCTCTGTAGTTTTGCCTTTGGCTTTGAAATTTAATCTTTATTGCAGTCTAAATGCTCACTAAAGATGGAGAATTCACCTTGAAGCTGTCAGTGCTGTTCTCATTTCTACACTGGTTGTGCAGAAAAAAACCCAACACTTTGGGCTTAGCACAAAAGCTCAGTGGCTCTTTTAAAAGGACTTCCTCTCTTTTTGGGGTCATTTGCTTTAAATACATGGAGCAGTATTCAGGGAGCGAATGAAAGAGATGGAAGAAAAAGTCTGAAATTAATTAAAGGCTAGAGCATAATGAAAAAAATCCAAATTCATGTTAGAGATATTTTTTGGACATAGTTTCTGTACTTCTCCAGCCAGGATTCATTCTTCCATCAGCAGCCCAGCTGCCATTTACATGGACTATCTGCTCCAGTGGTGCTCTCCCAGATGAAGTGCCCAGTGACCCCAGAGCAGCTTTCAGAAAAAGCTCAAAGTCTGTGAAACTGAGAATTTTTGCACATCTGAGGATTCTCAAAGGCTGGGCAAAGCCAGTCTCCTCTCCTGCAATGGCAATGGACTCTGATATTGCTCAGGGCAGGGAAGGATCAGAAACTTTAATCTAGGCTACCTCAGGAAGCAGTAGGCTAGATTAAGACGCCAGCCCCTCTTAAATTTTTAGATCGGACTGGATGTCTTCCAGTAGACATAGGGCATGTTTTGCAGACAATATACATTGCAAGTGCTGTCTTTTGCTGAAGCTTGAAGAATGCGAGGGTAGGTACATAAAAACACAACATGCAAATGTGAGCTCAAGTAGGTCAAATCTAATACAAGAAGAGAAGAGGTAGTGTGACTTTCTTTGAATTTGGTCAAAGCTGTAGGTAGCTTTACTGTTATCTGAATGGGATCAGATATTGTTGGCATAGTAATATGCAAAAAATCATGTTGTTATACACGCACACCATGTTTTACCAGCTAGTACTCTGCAATATTACCAACCACCATTTCCCCTCCAAGACCTTTCTTATACATTAAGTAATCTAAAAGAGGAGCACAAGGATTTTTCCACCAGATGAGAAAATAAAGAGGATTCATGCAGATATTAATTTACATGTTAAATGGGAGGGCACAGCAGAGATACTGCAGGTTTTATTCAATCTGAAACTCTGCTTCAGTTCTGTGTGACTTTTCTTGGGGAATTCCCTATACAATTTTTTATTTTATAGAAATAAATCCAATTTAAATTATCCTGAGATTCCAGAAGTGGAGCAAACAAAACTTCTGATTTGAAAAGGTCAGAAATTAAAATCTGTCAAACAAGGCTATTAACTAATTTAGAGCTTCTCTCCCATTCTTTTCTCTCTAATAAACTGCTGGAAGACCAGGTAAAAGAGCTATGAGGAATGCATTTGGAAAAGTTACTTATGAACAACACTGAAACACAAAGGTAGGTGTAATCCTCTGTACAAGGGCTCCCTCTGTGCAAAGATATTAGCTGTCACAGGACAGGAACGGTGTGCCACAGTGGAAGGTGCCAGCAGTAGGAGGAAGCACGTAAAATAAATTAGCTCTCTCCCCTTTCCACCAGTAAATCCGTCTGGTAACAGTTGTTACCTATCCAGTTTATACAATCTTTTCTCCAAGATCTTTGATGTCCAGAAGACTGGAAAATCTAATCATATCTTGGGAATAACAGAATTATTGAGAAAGTAATAAAACCACAAACAATTCTCTTATTGCAACACTTGCTGAGAAAGAAAGTTCTCCAGATCTGGTTAGTTAGCAAACTCTTTTATAAACCAGTCATGAATGGATGAAATTTACTATTCATTGTGATGGAAATAAATTTTTTAGAAAAGGACTTGCTTCATTCAGCAATCTGGAGAGCAGTGATCTATTTTAATTTGCTTTGCTAAGGACAACTAGTAAATGAGAGCATTGAGGATTCCTCTGAAAGTCTTCAGCTTACACAGCCAGGGCATAGTTTAGCCATTAGCCCAAGGGCCTGATTCTCCATGACATCAGCCCTAATGGAATTACACTTGTGCAATGAAGACCATAATGAAATAAATAAATAGGTCACAAAATCTCTGGTTCTACTATACGACCAAGCTGCCGGCACACACCGGACGCCAGGTCGTCTGTGGGAAGGCACCAGATGCAGAGCAGCTTGGCTGCTGTCTGCCATGCCACAGCTTCCCGGCTGGAGAGGTGGCGCTCCGAACCGAACCCTGTGCTGGGAATGATGTAACTCCTCTGCAGCGTCGACGAAACGGCTGGAGATATGCTACCCATGACACATGGCCTACAGTAGTTAAATGAGGAATGAGAGTCCCTCTTCCCTCCCTTTTGCCCCAGACAAAGGCAAGCAGGGACCGCTGGGGCACATAAGCAGGGTGCAGGGCATTGCCCCTCGCTCGCCCTGGGTGGATGGGACTACTAGCCACTGGGGTCAGGCAGGGCTCAGCCAGATACACAGGAAACTGCCAGCAGCTCCTTCTGGAAAAGGGGGAATGGGACAGTCTCCACACACACCTGTTGAAACAAGATTATACGTCTTAGGCTAGGAATGCTAACACACTTTTCCTGTGCGGATCCTGCAGGCATACCTGTGGTACCCTAGCAGAGATTGCAAACCTTCACACAGAGGTGACCTGCTCTCGCTGCTGTAAAACAGGAATAGCACTCATACCAAATCTGATATGCAAAGTGAGAGAAAGAATCTGAATTTTAATCTCTTCCTACATCACCATCCCATTCACCTGTAGCTCTTGTGCACGCCAATCTTCCCACACAGACACCTTGGTTACATGTCAGAAAATACTCCCAGACAGCCTTCTTCTGTTTTTTTTTTACCTCTATTTGGAGATTATTCAGTACAAACTCTCATTGGCTTATTTTTCTTTTAAATCACTACAAAATGTCTGTCTGCTTTTGAGGACGAGTAAGGTACAAGTGTGTGGGGGAGGGCAATGCATTTTAAATTCTAAGGGAAAGAACCTCTCCAAAGTACAAAACCTTACCAAGACAGACTACGTGGTTTGTGAAACTTGTGTGTGACTGCTGTTTGTAGCTTGTACCACACTCTGCCTCCTTCACCCTCTGACACATAGCGAGAAAACTGGATTCAAAATGAGATTGCACCATGGTGAATTCATTCCTTGAATTGCATCGTACATTTCAGCAATACACAGCGTGGGAACACGTCGATTAGCTCTCGCTTTGAAGAAATTGGATTTGCAAAGGTCAGCAGTGGCTCGGCCCATTTCTCAGCAGATCTTTGGCTTGCTTTTCATCCCGGGACTAGCAGGGAGGAGGTCAGAGAGGAATGACAAAAAGAGAGAGCTTTTTGAAGCGAGCCCAAAGAATCTGACTGTGCTCGCAGCAGTGTGAAGGTTTCTTTTGCTCAGAGCTAATAAATAGGTAGATTTTAAACCAAACTTACAGAAATAACTTTCTGAGTTTACTTTACATACTAAACAATTCGTTATTTTGGTATAAACTAAGAAATGCTCTCAAGTGTAACTTTCAGTCTGGTGAGAGCTGCCTGAAGCTAATCCACAGAAACAGCCCTCTTGCCCTCCCCCCTCCGTCCCTCTTTTTGTGCTAAGGGGAGCAGCCAGCCTGGAAAAAAGGTGGAAAGAGGCAAAATCTCAGCCCCCAATGCAAGTGCGAAACCCGGGGAGTTTGTCCTCTGTATTTCTCCTTTGAAACACATTTCCCAGTTGTTTAGCTTGCTCCAGCGCCAGCATAGCGAGACAGAGGTAGCTTCATTACCCTCCCGAGCCGGAAAACTCACAAAATATTTTGGCCACCCTCCACACCTTATTAACATAAACTAGAGTTTCCTCCTGCTGCTGGCAGGGCAGGGTGCTGGGAATGTGTGATCTCGGCATTTCGGCGGCTGTCGACGAGGTTCGCCTTATGCCTGCAGTGAAGGATTACTCCTGGATCCTGAACAGGGGGTTGCTGTGGGCACTCACACCGGAAAGCCACAACCGGGGAAGGAGGTGGGGAAAAAAGAAACGAGGGCAGGTCAGAAAGGAATCCAAGAAAACCAGCATGCCTGAGTCCCTTCACCTGTAAACATGAAACATCAGGGAGAAATATAGTACACACAGAATGAAATGTGTCTCCTAGAAAACTGGGAATAATGGACTCGTTTGCTTCACTAGGGTATTTTTTTGGCAGGTCCCTTTTGCACATCTCGATTGCTCTGGTTTTAAAACCTTGCAAAGGCTTGCAGCATGGGGAGGGAGTACAGAGAATAGCTGCAGAGAATAACTCCGGCTGCTGTCACAGGTCTCAGAACTGTAAAAATTTGTCTTTTCCCTGGCTCTTCCAGCAATCAATGTTGCAGTATTCTGGCATAAAACAAAATATAAAAAGCATCCAAATCATAAAGGCCAAATCCTGATGCCCTGTAGGTACCTGATGAAGCCAGTACCAATCCAGGTGAATTTTCCCTGTCATTTTCCCCATCAACTGAGCAAAAGCTGAATGCCAGCCTTTGCCCTGGCTAATTTATTTGACAGAATTCCCATTGGAATCAGTTACAGCATGTGTAAAAGAGGTGTAGGGCAGAGTGTTTCAGGAAGACGAAGATGAAAAGAGAGCGACTAGAGTCAAAATGACAGATGAGTGATGTTTCTGTGACCTCACAGGAAGCAATAAACACTGGTTTTAGGCTTTTAGTGGGGAAATGGCTTGTTCCCCTACTGCTGCATAACTGCACCAGGCTTCCACCAACATCTAATCATCTCTGTGAAAGAATGAGTCTATGGAGGGCTTGTAACAACCCTGCCAAGGAGACTGTGCCAGCTCCCCTCGCAAGTGTTAGGTTACCACAGATCCAGGCATACCCTGCAGTCTCTCATTACCTCATGTACCAGCAACTTGTCAGTTTAGCCTTCACTTTCTAGTTACAGATGTGGAGGCAGGCAGGGGATCTGAGTATGGTGCCCTGGCCAAGGGGATGTCTCTTCAGAGATGGCACTTTGTGCCAAATATGGGATCTCATCTAGACGTTTGGTTAGATAATCCTTCCTAGGAATATAATTTTTAACTTGATTGATTTCCACAAAATCTGACCTGTAGGAAATTGTCATTTATGGGCACACACATAATTTGCAAATTTTCCATCTGTGTATGTGCAGACAAACATTTATACAAAACACAAAGTTTAGGTATAAGGAGGTATATTTGGATTATCTGTGCACAGGCGTTCATGCTAAGCCATCAAATCCCAGAACTAGCTTCTTTTTCACATTTAGCATCGTCTTGTCTCTCTATTTTCATTTTTAACCCACTCTTTTATGTGTGATGTTTTTATCAACGCTTCCTTCAGCGGGGAAAGGTGTCCTTACTGAACCTTTCACGTATGAATAGGCTTTGTAACTGAAAACACAGTGCTGGGTTTAGCTTTCTTTTATTTTTTTCAAAAACAAAACAAAGTCAGAAGGTTAAACAACTACAGTTGAAGCTACCTTGCTGAGCTGCCATAAAAAAGAAAAGATTAGTTTGAAAACACATTTTTTTATTAAAAAAGAATGCACATAAATTACAGCTGCTGACCATGTAGTCGTTCTTTTTATGAGGTGTTTCCCTATACCCATATATGATTTCCACATATAAATTCCCTGTTGGTCTGAAAGCTGCTCACATGAAACTGGTGTTTTTCTTAATAAATTGTCCACAGAATCTGTATTTCATCTTGGACATAAAAAGTTCATTAGGGAAAAAAAGCATCCCAGTGTCCTGTTGGAAAGCAATACCAGACATTATCCAAGGTAAAATAAAAGACCTGCCTGCTGACTACCTAGCCTTTTTTTCCTGCTTTTCTACTTAATTATTTTCCATATTTTAATAAAATCCAATATAACATAGCACACTATAATGGTGCCTGCAGTAACAACCATCTAGTCCAGAGCAGAGAGAAAAGAAATTCTGTTTCCTTGAGTGTTTCACAGTGTGTTAAATTTTGTTTCCTTTAAAATTCTCTAGGAGAGGGAACAGGCACCTAGCTCTGAACCAGTCTGTCTCTGAGGACAGAAACCCTGAAGTCCTCTGCTCTGAAAGAGCCTATTTGATGCGATGCCCTCTCACCACGCAACGTGGAAGCCCGGGAACTGCTCCAGGTCTGCTTACTGGGGTCTTCTCAGGAGGGAAAATTACTGGAACCCGAATCAGATGTTCCATCTGGGATGTTCAGTTGTAAATCTGGTAAAGCATTAAAAAATATGAAATTATGAAAAAATTCCCCCAGTGCAGACATGAAAATGAAAACCCACATTCATCATTACCTCTGCTACTCCATGTAGAAGAGGCAGGGCTAAACCGAACCGGATGGCTGCCTATTAAAGGTCATCTGCAGCTCTTGCTATGGATGCACAGCTGCCTCCCGAAGAAACCAGCGAGTTCAGCAGAGACCTGGTGAAGAATGTGCACCTAAGAGATTCCTCCTTCCTGAGAAAAACGCTTGCTTTGACAGGCTGTTAGATGTGCGTCAGAAGGTGACAGACAGGGGACATTTTTACCAACACTTCACTGAACTAGTGTAGCAGAGCGCAGTCTCCAAAAGCGCAGTTGCTTTCATTCCCATAATTTACTTTCATCTGTCTTTTCCAAAACCTTCCCTAATTAAGCTTAATTGCCATGCAGTCACACATTAGTGCAACATTCTGTCCACTTATGGACCACCCATAAAATGTTTCATAGCATTAATCCTGGAAAGTGGGAGACTGCTTGTTTTGTTTTGTTTTCTAATGTGCGTAAGTGCCTATAATGTATAGCGATAGCTTTCTGGAACCGATACTTGACTCTGACTGTCATGAAAAGATTCTTAGTTTATATCAGAAAATTAGAGAGGTCATAAGGGTGTTTGTGTTATGGGAAAAACAAGCATTTGTGAAGATTTGGACTCTAACTTTGGTGCAGAACTCAGACATGGGGATTCCCAGCTCTTTGTAATAGTTAACTCTTTCTTAGCACAGTTAGGAGCCAGATCATAACAACTTGGATACCCTCAGCTTGTGTGAACTAGCTAGGTTCTCTGCAGCACTTAAGTCTCAGTGACTTAGACTCACAATAAGCAGTGATCTGGTGACCTAATGAAACCCATGAAAACTGTCCTTAAAGCTGGACAAAGGTCTAGTCTGGAGGACGCCTCTAAATAGTTTGCAGGAGCTGATCCATAACAGACTATTTAGAAATAGTAAAACAAAACAACAGCAACACAGACTCACAAGGAAACCAACTGAAATATCCTTGTAAGCAGCTGATTATTCATCTCTAAAACTACAGTTTATCTGAGTGCAGTAGCTCTCATAGATTTTAAGTCAAGAAGTCGCCTGAATTTCTAGCATGCTCAAGCAAAAGCAGTAAGCACCAGGTACCTCAGAAGAAAGTCGCCCCCAAGATGCTTCCAGACAGAAACGCTCAGTCAAGCTGAGGGGGCTGAAAATTCACGACTAGAGGGACAACAAGCAAAAAAGCAAGCAGAAAGTAGTGTTAGATAATAAAATCAGAACTTCTGGAGCAATCAGACTTCATCACATGTTATAGTACAGAGATACAACACAAGGGAATTCCAGCTTTCCTGACTCTGGTGAGAGTCGGAGTTCACACAGTATGACTAAAAATCTCATTTACCATTTGCACTGGTTACTATTTCCTATGGTTTCTGGGCATTGTGGAGCAATGCCAATATTTTTGCTACTGTTAGAAATACTTCTGCTAGTCCAGAAATGACAAAGAGAAAGGGAAGAACAAAATTTAGGTCCAAGTTAATATTTCTACATTATTAATAAGTGATTAAGTTACCTCTAGTCCTTTCCAAAACTTTCAAGCTTTGTAGGATTTATATAGTGGAAAGGGAAAAATGAAAGGACAAATACCAATAACTCTCTAACCAGTAAGGACTAGTTGCACATGTAACTTAGTAGCTAAGTTTGTCCAAACTACACAGCACTACAGGTGCATATTCTTTGAAAAAAAAAAAGTAGGGCTTTTACCTTATGAATGTGAGACAAAAGTAAAATACAGAAGAGGAGATACACACATTGTTGTCTGTGAGCCCAGAGGCAAATTCTGATGATGATTTTATATTTTCATGGCAGAGGAAAAAAAAAAGTCATCATTTTTTTCAGTCACTTTTCTGAATTTTAAAACTGAGTAACAAATCCTGCTTCTGATTGATCTGAATAAAAATGCAAACAATCTTTATTTTGTTTTCAAACAGCTAGAAAATTCCAAATGACACAAAATTTCTTCAAAAAATTCTTTCTTAAAAGACACACACACAAAACCTCAGTTACTTATGTTGACACGATCTTTATCCCTTATTTACCACCCAGTTCTAGCATTCTTTCTGTGTGAGAACAGCTCAGGGCAAACATTCATGGGCAAGCTGAAGTGGCAAGTAAGCAAGAAAAACAGAGTAAAGAAAATGAAGGGTGTGTACTTGCTCTGCCAGCTGTGGTGCAGGATGCCTATGATATCACAGCTGCATTGAGATAGTCCTAGAATTCTAGTAGGAAATTAAAGAGAAATCCTCAGCTCAGAAACGCTAGAATAAGCTAACTTTGTAATTCTACTGACACCAACTGGGTCATTCCCAGGAAGAAACCAGGGTCATCTTTGGTTTTATCAAGCAGGATTCATTCCTTTGACTCCGAATTCTCTTTCAACTGTTAACTTGTCTAGAAGGCCTAAGTGTGGCAATCCTGGAGGCTATTAGACAACAACACAGTCTTGATTGCTGCAGGACTTCTGCGCTTTGAGTTCTCAAAGTCTGGGATGTAGCCTAATCCAAGGGGTATACGCAGTAGAGTTAGGATATATATTTTGTGGAAGATGGCAGTCTGGAATGGACTCATGGCTATTTACTCAGAGGAAGTATGGTGCCACCCACCTCCCTGTGATTGTTTCTATGCATCTATTTACTTGCTTTTAAAAATCAGTAAAATATCAAATCTCTAAAAATACCAACTACTTACAAAAATATACAGTTCCTTAGGGGAATGAGCTTACAACATAATCATGCTCTATGAAAGTTTGTCTGACATCTGCTTGCTCTTTCTCCCCAGTTTTTAACTCCATTTTACAGAAGGGCAGAGGTCTCAACGACTGTCAAATTCTTACAAATCTTGTGTAAAATGCGGACAGCTCAGGGCCGCGTACACGGCAGCACTGCCTTGGCCATACACATGGTCCTTCCTGCCAGGCACTGGAAGCCAGAAGGACAGGGAGGGTTGGTGGTGGTAGAGAGCTGGACAGCAGACGATGAGGCTGAAGAGACAGGAATCCATAGGAAACGAGGCCTCTCTAGTTTGGCTGCCCATGCAGCAACTTGTTAACTGATTTATACCATGTTTTTTCCTCCTCAGTTCTTGAGTTCTGCCGAAGACTATTTTTCGGCCAACAATGCTTTCCAGGAAAAGACTACAGCTCTTGCTTCAAAACTCCTGACAGTATCATTTCTATGCTGAACAAGGGGGCACATCAGTCAAGCTTTTTCTTATGTTTTGCTTTAACCTTGCTAATGCCTTTTCAGTGAACTATAAGCCAAATTCTCTGTTTCACTGATTTAACAAGTGCCTAGGTACTGACATCCCCAGTCCCACTGTTCCAGGTCAAAATCGTGTTTCATTAGAGTCCAACTGAGCCTGCAGACTTCTGAGTCTGTTTTAGCATAAATGCTGGTCTCATGGGTTTTAGTGGGAGAGCATGTGTGAGTTGGTGACTTGGTACCTACCTGTGTATAGGACATACTTATGGTTAGTTCTGAGATGCAGCTACCATGATGATTGTAAACCTGTCCCCTAGAAAGCAATATTAGGTACAGGGTCTGTTTTTACAGACCCAGTTCAAATGTGGTTAATCAAATGACCTCATATTCTGTAGGCTTCAGTGCTCCTGAGAGTAACAGAAGTCCAGTGACACCAACAAATCATGATTAAAAATGCAGGAAGCCTCATCAGGGAATGCTTGCAGCTTTCCTGATTTGTTCTGATTAATATTTAATTCTGGTATGGACAGAAAACAAGAATACAATTGAGGCTGAAAAAAGCATTTGTTCTAATAAAAGTATTTACCTCATTAACAGTGTTATTGCTCTGTGAATAACAAAAATACCTGTGCTGAACTCCATTGGTTAAAAAAAATCCCACAAGTATTTATGAAACCAAATACATATTTAATGTCATAGGCAACAAACATCAGTTACCTGAGGCACGCCGGGACAGAAACACACATGCATGATTATATACAGTGATACCATTTCATGGTTTATCTGGATGAAAAGTTTTTAAGTTAAAACTTATTTAAGTTTGCGTAGTTGATGTCCAGATCACTGTAATCTAAGTACATAAAACCTTGGTAATCCTAGTCCAGACAGAGAGAAGCACCATTCTACCTGGGAGCAAATACTAAATGCTATCACTCTCCCGAGTGGGTTTGGATATGCCCAGTGCAGTCTGCTGTCTGGGGAATGGCTTCTGCAGAGCCAGCTGCACACCCTTGCACCCCCCCTGGCAGCAGTAACTTGCTGGAAGCTCACTGTCCACCTCTGCACTCTGCTGCTGGTGGCACCTAAGAAAGGTGAAGGGACTTAAAGAAATCGATTAACTGTTAATGCTTCTCACTACATCTTCCACTTTATCCTTCGGCTGCAATGCAAATCATTAATTTAGGGTAATGATACCTCAAGCTCAGTAACTGAAATCCTGCATCACCTTTTTAACTGCAACAGCAGAGACACAAATTCTGCCATTGCTTGCACTCAAGCAGGCAGGCAGAGTTGCATTCACTGAAACCAAAGTCTGGCTGATATAGTTTCTGACACAACTGGAAGTTTCTTTGCTTTCTCCATGTTTCAGAGAAGACTGAACTGAATAAATCCTTTCTGCCTTCTAGTAAGGACAAAGACATGAAGGGCTGCTGTAGCTTGGGAAAGCACAAACTTTGAACACCTACTTCTGATGACATTTTCAGAATTGCGTTAATGGTTTGCCTGCTGTCCTCATTGTAATGGCTTGTATCACCAGCCAGGAAAAATATACTGCAGCAGTGTGCTTATTCATGATGAAAATTCCACATGATTTACACTCAGGGATATTAGAACCAACCTATATGCACATACAGTTAGAATTAAAAGTTTTTAAACAAAATCATAAAAAAACCTCCAGTAACTCTGTCTTGAGTCTAAAAGGCATAGCAACATCACCAGTCTAAAAGTGTGTAGCTTTGCATATTTAAATGTACAAATATTCACCTCAATAATTTTATCTGCCTCAAAAACATAAAAAATTATCCGAATGGGAGTTCTTTGGCCTTTAGGTAGACTTCAACCGGTAAGAACAGCCCAGCATCCAAACCAATACCACAACATCAACAATAACAAAAATGTTTATTCTTTCTGCTGAAGCCATTACCCAACTCCCCAGCACTAATCCTGACCTCTGGCTCTTGCAAGCACTGTGCTGTAAGTACGGCAAAGGGCAGACGAGAGCACCAGAAGACATAAACCCAACCACCAGCTTGAGTGTAACCGGAGAGCCGAGTTCTGCCAGACCCTGGCAAGCAGGAACTCGGAGGGTCACTAGGGAAAGCTTGGCTGTGGCTGCTGCTCAGGTAGACAGAGCCAAGGGCACGGCCGGATCGGGGCCAGGACACCCAGCACCCTGCACCTCGCAGCAGTGGTGCCCCTGGCAGTCTCGGTGGCGGGAAGTAACGTGGAAAAACTTGTACTGCCTGACTTCATTTAGAGGAAAGCCCTTACTTAGAGAAGCAGCAGGCTGTGTTTTGGGCAGAGCCAGGCCCCTTGGACTTAGGGAACACTAAGGGAATGGTTCTATCACCGTTAGTGACCCTGAGCAGGCCCGCTCCCCCACGCAGACGCAAACGCTTCCACGAATTCTGCATAAATACGGTTATAAAGCTACTAATGCTCTTTAACCATAAAGAGATAATACCAACCATGAAACCTGGGGGGCTTTTTCTTGTCTCCTGCACATATGAAAGATGGCATTAAAAGAGATTAGTTATAAACCACTTGCAATTTCCTTTATGCAGTAAAAGATTTTCTCTGCTTGGAATTTTCCTATTTATGGTGTGTATTTGGACTCAGCATAACATAATACTTCCCTCAGTATCCATGCTTTTAATGATGCTAGCAGTATTTGAACCATTCATCAAACGTGACAATTGAAACAGCTAGGAGTTAATGGGAGCATGAGCAGTTTGACAAACACAGTCTATTTGACAAGGCTGAGGTCAGGACTAAAAGAACTGCTCTTGGTTAAATAAACAGAAAAGCAACAAAGTAGAAGAAAAATCTTTGCAGCCATTTATCAACTTTAAAAGCCTTTTTGTTATAAGAAACATAAAGTGAAGCTGCACACAGAGATGGGAATTAAATGGGGTTGGAAGAATTCAGTTGGCTTTTTTCTTTAGGTGAAATTAAAAAGCCCAGTTAAAACTGAAGGATTATGCCCATAAAACTGACATGCAGCTACATAATACCTAAACCTGCACTTCAGAGCTATCTGCTTCTAAACTGACTTACTATTTTAAATAACCCAGACTTTTCCAAGATAAGAGACTGATTTGGGTGGCACTGAAAGGAGAGCAATATGACAGAGAGACCACTTTCTGCAAAGCAGGAGAGCGCTGTACAGGCATGGTCAGGACCACAGCTGAGACTCCGTTCATTGCTGATCCAGTAACAAATTTACTCGATATCAATATGTGCCAGGGGCCATCCATGGTGTCCTTCCTAAATATTAAACTTTTGCATTTAGACACAATATCGCCTGTAGGAAATTCCTGGATGTCCAGTGACTCCTGGAAGCTAATAATAACCACTAACTTCCTCACTTTACCTGGTGTGATTAGTTTGGCCTGATCTTTTTCCTCTGTCCAAGTCAGACCCTGGACAGTCTAGGAAAGGAACTGAATCCGTTCTTGTCCTCCCTGAGCGAAGTGTCTTTCAGAGCATGCAGCACACACATAAAAATAAAGGATAACTTCTCTAGCCTTTTAAGTGCAAAAAGGCATGCAAAATGAAATCCTTACTACCCTGGGTTCAGTCTTACACCCTATATACCAAAAACAGTTTTCAGGCATTATAGTGTTGACTTCAATAGGAACAAGATAGACTTTCCTGTGATTCAGCTTTCCTGATGCTGAAATTTGGGAGTGATAATATTCTCATGACTAGGTAAGACAAGATAAGATTTAGGCACACCACTACTTAAATATTACAGCTGTGCAGAGTACTTTTTAATTATTTGCCCACCATCACCTTGTGTAATCTTTTAGATCACTGTCCAGAAACCACTAATACCATTAGGGAATTTCTATCAAAAGCAAGAATTTTATCTGGCAAAAGTCAGTAAGATTTTGCAATCCTACAGTTTCAGGAAAGGTCTTATGACTTTCAGGCTGGACATGTTGCCCGATGAAAAACCCCTTTTCTTTTGAGACTTCTCCATTGCTTTTATGGCTATTGGCAGTTTAGAAACAAGAAAAAAAGGTATATATTGAGGCACAGAGACAGCATAACAGCTAAGAATATTTATACATTTACAGATTATTTTGTGCATCTTACTTGATTCCTTAACTTTTTAATTTATTCTTGCATAAGGCAATTTGTACAACTAACTAATATATTTAACAACTCCTATTGCTGCTGGAAAATCATGAAAGACTTCTTTTCCTGTAAGTGATTGATTACAGTCTGGACAAATGAAATAATTTTCCCTCTTCTCTTCTCATTATGCTTTGAGCAAAACACCGATTACAGGAGCACTGTGCAGCCATTTGGAGCTAGGAAATATATTCCGTTCAGCCTGTCAAACACGATTTAACTGCTGTCTTAACTCTGCCTCTTTTCCAAACCTCTTTTTCAAGACTACACTAATATAACCTAATTTTGACAGAGCATTCTGGACTCTGGGCAGCTCTGGCTCTTGAGCTCTTTTCCATCTGGAATGGGCTTTTCATCTGCTTAATCCCAGGGCTTTCTGGTTAGTTTCGTTTACTGTTTTATAATATACAACCTACAGTTGTCTTATAAAATAATTTATAGCACTCACTTGGACTCCTTTTTGGAACTTTCTATTTGGGGAAAAAAATAAAAAATAATCAACCAAATAAAGCTCAATCCTAGTTTTATTTTTCAATAAAAATGTTTTTACCCAAAATACTGGCATGGACGTCTAAAGATTGCACTCTCCTTTCCAATGTCAACAATACAAATATCTTTTCTCATGGTCATAACAGTTACTGTGTGTCTTGGTTACCTTGTTGATGGTTTTTGTTTTGTTGGGGTTTTTTTCTGTGTTCAAAAGCATATAAAAATACATTAAACATATTCAGTGTGACAAACATTTAATGATATGGTTGTACCTAACCTTCATTAAAGCAGGATCCTGGAACAGAGCAAAAGAATCATAATGCTAATTTGAAGATGAAACTTTATGAGTTCATGCAGAATATATACAAATTACATTATTAACAATTTTTACTCAAGCATTCACATAATAGCAAGGTCTGGATTCAGAGATTCAGGAGATCCTTTACAGTCTCCTATCTCTTGTAAATGTTTTATGGATGGAATTATTTCTCAGTGCTATACAAAGAAAATCCCATTTCACAAAGGCGAGTCTGTTACCTACTTGAATATCGGTTAGCTCTTTTTTTTTTTTAAGTTCTGTGATCAGCAGTGTGCTAAACTGCTTAAGGAAATCAACCCTATTCATGCTTTTACCCCCTTTTCTTAACCAAATTGAGTTGGTGCTGAGAGATTTTCACTGCAACAATGGTAAAACTCTTCTCTAGTCTAGTCCTGGGGAGATGGAGGTTAGGAGCAAGATTCTCCTTTCACTTTGCAATATTATTGCAATCATACGACAATAACAAAGCCTTTATTATCATTTAGAAAAATGCTTGTGCACTGGAAGACTATGAAAATCCTTCCCAGACTTCATCTTCACACCTTCTTCATAGCTGGTCTCCAAGAAACACCCCTGAATGAAAAGCAGTATGCATGAGGCCCAAGCAGTAAACACAGACAGGGGAGTGCAGTTTAGGAGAGCCTTGCTTTGGCTAATACCAGGGTAGGACTGTCAGGTGTTAATGACCAGGCTTTAATCACCCCCCGAATCAAGAACTAAGAAAAAGTATGCTCTACAGAATCCGAAGTGAACCTTTCTGGTTCTCAGGAAGTACTATTCTGATTTTTTTTGTATTTTACTTCAATAACAGTCATTCAGTACACACCACACACACTTGTTTGCTACCTCTATAATTAAGTTAGCACATTAATAGAAAATACTACTGCCACATCCAGTCACTCTCCAGGTCATGGACTAATAAATCTTCATCTTTAAGCTATATGTCTGTATGTATCCTTTTTTACTGAGACAAATAGTAAATTTACCGGATAGTTACTGATCTAACAACCACAGAAACTGCTACATTAGAAGCTTTTACTGCCCACGCTATACCGGGTACGGAGTTGTGTTCAAATTGGTCATCTCTTTTTTCATCCTTGCTATTATTTATTATGAGTCAAGTACCAGCAATGCACTAGGTCTTGTAATACCATTAACAGTGGCAGCCCTGTCCCACATTTATGAAACATTTTCACTTTCGATTTTACTAAAATTCCTAAGTTGCATGGAGCAGGTAATGACAGGCACACTTCTAGCTAAACACCTTTAAATCTGGGGTGTGGAAGCCAAGTGAGGATATGAAAGACAAAATTTAATGGGAAAAAAAGAAGATAAACCCTTTGTTTCTTTCTTTTTTTCCCCACACCCCTTTTTTTGTTTCTTTTGGTATTATTTCCTGCATCCACAGAGTAGGATTTTACTCAATAGGGACAGAATAATATCCACCCCTGTTATTGCCCTTCACTGTCTGTGGGCAGCAGGGATGAACTGAGTCTTTAAATGGGTTGTGAATAGATAGAACAATACGCCACATATAAATGAGAGGGACTGCATACACAGGGCTTTCTCTGAAATTGTCACTGAGATTAGGTTCTTCTGGGTAGGTGAAGATATATGATTACAGAGAAAGGCAGAAATAAAATTATGCAGAACCTCAAAGACTGCAAACAAACTAATGGAAGGCTTTTCTGATTAAACTCTCTTTCAGCCTAGTTTATCTGGTTTCTATGGCAAGTTTTACTATGAATGTCTCATTTTTCATCAAAACATTATTGGGGGGATATGTGTGTGTGCCATTATTTGACTCATATGGTTGTTAGCAATATTCCACTATTGTCTACTGGAAAATGAAATTATATAGATTCAAATAATGGAATTAAATCCAAAGTGCAGGGACTCTGATTTGGCTTGCTTTTTGATAATGACAGCAGGCAGAGAAAGCTTTTTATCAGGATTGTTACACAGTCACCAGAAGTTATTCGCTTTAACCTCAAAAGGTTTTGTAGCTAGAAATTTTATTTTCAGCCAGACTTCTGTAATTCTATAACTTAATTATAGTTGCCTTCATAAAATAAGAAACATTTATTAAATAAGGTAGACATTGACCTGACTCATTTTATGTAAAAATTTACATAGAAAATAGCAATTTGAGATGGTAATCACTTCTCTCTCCTATATCCATTCTGTTGGGTCAATTAATGTGGTCATTGGAGACTACTTGCCCTTTAAGCCAACTCTGAGAAAGACCAGAGCAAAACCACGCCGCAATAAAAGACATTCTGCAAGGATGCTGGGCACTTGGGTCATGTGTTAGAGCTCCAAAGCCTTTCTTAATGTACTGCAGATGTTGCTAAGCTTTTTTTTTTCTTTTTAGCTATGTTTTCATTTACTATTGAGGTGGTCACTGTGTTACAATGTTGCTAAGAGAACTTTTGAATCAGCTTAAGATGGAAAATAATGGTATTAATTCATACAGAAGTAACCGGGAAGGTCAAAATATTAATTGCAGGCCTGGCCTGAAATTGGTAGCTAAACAAACAAACAAGGCACGGTTCATCCACCTTAGGAAAAGTTACTATTTGCACACTGAAATTGTTACTACTGGTTAACAAACTGAGATTTTTTTGCTGGAAGAAAAGACCTGATACAACTGGGGTCTCCAGAGTCAGTCACAAAACAGATGTTCCAGAAACACTGAAAAATCGTAGTAGCAAGTAAAGGCCTATAAATGCTTCATTTGCCTTGTCCCCAAGCCTTTTCAGCCTGAGAAAACTGTCTGCTTACTATTGTATTTGTACTTATATTAATATTTTTTAAATTCAGCTCTCAGCCTTCCTTACAGTGTTGTACTTAGGAACAGCGGACTGAATACTTGTGTGCTTGAAAGGCAGAATACACTGGGTCCAAGATTTTACCAAACGCTGTTCTTGCTCTCAGTCTTAGATGTGTGACTGGATTTTGCCTAACTGGAAACACAGCCAAAAAATCTCAAACTTGAGTTAAATGGAACCTTTTACTTATTTGATATGACAGGGCACTGCTGATATTCAAACTAATCTCACTGTTCTTTTGTACTGCCAAGCCAGTCTCCAGAGGTTGCAGCTGCTATTGCCTAAATGGGGCTCATTTGAGAAGAACTACTTCAAACATAGATAACCTGAGCAAACACTGAAGGGAGCACCAGAAAACTAACATCCAGAAAAAGAAGCTGCTGGAATTTTATTGCCCCTAATCCTGTTAATACGGGAGACGACTGGGCTCATTCTTCTGAATATTGAAGTTTTTCTTACAAGGGAGAAGAGGGGAGGAGAGAGGAACCCTCCAACCAAGAGGAATGTCCTAGCAAATTTATGTTCATCCAAAGCATTTGATTATTAATGGGGGTATGATTCAGAGAATAACACAGATGTAAGACATAGAGTTTGCTGCACCACAAGCTCTGCCTTCAACTTTATCCAAGGAAAAGTAGTAACTTTTAACCTACAACCCGTCTCTGGTTTTGTGTAAATGGCTGTACAAACCGCAAAGCAGGAAGAAATCAAGTCCTAATATTGTAAATAGAAACAAAGTACCCTTCAAGTGAAGAACAAATGAGGACTCAATCTTACATGTTGTTCGCCTGTTAAATAAGAAATTCAGAATATAATCTCTATTAATAAAGAAATTAGATAGCTAGAGTCCAAATCTGTATGTATTATTCTTATATGAGAGAGAGATGGAGTATATTAGCCACATTGGCTATAAATATATTCTGCAAACCATTTGTAGGCTGGCCCTCAATCTTCTGCCATATATGAAGGTTAGATCATTGTTAACTCAATGGCTAAAATTGTGTTGGAAGGGAAAATATCAGGGTTTTTAACAACATTTATCTTCCTTGGCCATGCAAGTTCACCACAGTACTAGAGCTGAAAGAAATACCAATACAAGAGTGTTTTATGTCAAATCTTGAACAAGTAGTACAAAAGAGTGTAATTTATCAGATCCAAAGGAAAACACTATCTGACAGTGTCCAAAGTACTACTATTCATTACATATCTAAAGGCTACTGATCAATAGACAGCACTATGCTCTTTCGTTCAATAGGTTCAAGCTTAACTGATTTTCATGGCTTCTTGAATGCTTTTATGACTAACAAGGCATGATCCACATAGTGCTTTGTCACCGATTTGCACATAATCTAATAAAGTGACAGTAATAAATCACAACTATTATTAATAAATCACCACCAAACAAAGCAGCACACTGAAAGCAATGTGGAAAAAGCACAGATATTCCTCCAACTACTTAGGTGAGTAAACAGGTTAAACACACAGTATTAGTTGAGAGCTGCAAGTTCAGTTCATCGTAAATACATACATCTGAGCTTTTAAAGATTTTCTATTGTAGTTGGCAAACACTGCTTCTATGTTTCTTCAGGGCAGGTTCATAGAAGAAAAGAAGAAAAGGAAAAAAACCTGAAAGAAAACAGAACAAATTAAGTAAACAAATGCTTGGAATGCAAGAATATAATCTAGTTCGGTGATGCTTATATGCTGTTAAAATCACATTTTATACCTATTTACTTTTTCATTTTGTATCACATAAATACGTACAGTGGCTAAAACTGTCATTGCTGCCACTTCAAAGAGCAAAGCCCCTACGAACAAGATCGTAGGGGTTTAGGCTAGCCACAGTGTGGTTAAGGTTATCACAGTGTCTCTTTAAATCTAGAATCTAGTTGGCATAAATCCATGAAAAGCACACATACCTTCAAATGTTAAATTCAGAATTCATTGACGTACCCTTCAGGTTTGGATTTAATGAAAGATGGGCATTTAACATGGTAACAAGCTTCCACAGACTTCACAGAAGAATACAGGTCCAAGACACATTCAGCAGAAGCAAAGCAGGCATTTTGACTCCATCATCACTACAAAAAATGCATATGCTTGACATGCATTTACTTGAGGTGGAATCATAGAAACACAAATTTGTAGCTGTCACATCAGTTAGCTGGTTGAGGTCAACGCTAGACCTCTTTAGCACTTTCTTTTACAGTGAATAGAAAGCCAAATTACATAGTTTGGGACCATTTTGAATTAAAAGCCAAAAGGTTTAAATTATTTCTTTTGCTTTTAGTTCCTAAATTTAATATAGAAGTGGTAAAATTACCAGCGGAAGTCAACTTCCCTGGAATTTTTGTCCGGACCAAAAATTTTTTGTAAATACCACAAGAAAGCTTTTTCCTACAATATTTTCAATTAAATACTTGAAGGCTTTACTTGTTCTGATAAAAGGATCATCTGAATTCTTGAACATGAATGTGGAACAAATTTCAATTAAAATCTTTAGGTGCTTTTCAACCACTTCTCCGGTGACCCTTGAGCAAATACATGTTTGTGTCAGTGGCTTGAGGCAAAATACATAATTAGAGCCAATATTAAAACCAGCTTTCCTCTCTCAAAACCTCAGAAACAAAGTCTGATTCAATACTAATAGCCACGGAGAAGTAAATAAGGTAGTGGCTAACACCAGAGTGAACAAGGGCTTTCCCTCTGAAGACTAGAGGGGGACTAGACCTGGGGTTTGTTACAGCAAAGAGGACAGGTATTACAGACGGTTATTTATAGGAAAAACTCCCGGACTCTGAGGTAAACCATTCCCTTTTCATCTATTCTTGAGAAATGTAATGATGTCGAGTCCAATTCCTTAATAAATACTCAGCATTTCTCCTTTAAGGTGGTGAGTAAAGCTGGTGAGGCAGGACTGAGGAGCCAAGAGTGGTAAGGAGGAGCAAGATGTGTTCCCCACAAGTACCACCGGCATGTCAGAAAGCCTTGCTCCTCTCTGCAAAGTCACCAGTCTTTCTCTAGCCACCCGAAACAGCGGCCAACGTCCCCAGCAGATACCCCACCCAAATGTCAAGATCTGGCAGTTAAATGGATGTCTGTGGGGTATGAAAATGCTGAGACAGTAGTGGGAGAGGGGTTTACCCCTCCTGGGAAAATGCTGTGGATAAAACATGGAACATGGGGCTGTGGCAGTAGTTCCCACAGTCTTGAATTGGTTCTCAGTACCTCTGTGTTTACTTAAGGAAAGCAAAACACTTTTCCCAAATTTAACACACTTCTAGATACTATACATTTTATCAAAAGAAATTATTGGACAAAAATGAATTTTTTCTTGAGAGAAAAATTAAGTGATATGAAAAAGAACAAAGAACTCTCAATTAAGAAAAAAGAAGACCATAAGGAAGTTAAGCAAAACAAACCTGTGGCTCAAAACCATAAAGCATGACCATCACTCTCCCCTCTTGTTGAGCATGTGACACTCTTATTTTTGATCCAGAGGTCACTGCTTACTTTAAGTGTCACTTTGCCTTTTAGGCAGAGATGGCCTTGGCAGCCAGATCTTCAGGTGAACCACAGATAGTTACACATGAAAGTGAGTATTTATAAAGCCGCTAAAATGTCTAAAAAAACTTTGAAGGTAGAGCTAGGTTGCCTGCTGACATTTGTACTTCCTACACAATCATTTGTTTTCAAGTGCTGCCCCTTATTGGCTTAATTATTCACTTAATCCACAGAATTACTGCCTTTTTCAATGCTTATTCTCACATCTGTGTAACAGTAAAGAGCCCCCAAAGCCTTAGCACTTTGTCTGCTCAAAATGAACCCTTCACAAATGCTTTTTGCCCACAGTTGTTTGCTAATGTTCATGTCTCCTTTTTCCTATGCTTATAATTTTCCCTTTACCAAGGGTTTAAAATAGAAAACACCTTTTCCCTCACCACTCTAAAGCAGACCTTCCCAACACCTTCCAGGCAGGCCCAAAACAAAAAAGAAATTTTTTCCTCCTGTTCAAAAGACAACACAGGAGCCAGGTCTGACTTAAGCAATGGCATCTCCTTTCCCTGCCGCAGTTTCAACATGGCCCTTTGATTTTTCCTCCCAACATGCTTAGTCACAGCATCCTCCCGACCCCATCACACAGCCAGCGTGAAGTTTGCAGCTGGAGAGGGAACAGGCTCAGACCCAGAAGATGGGGTGCAGCAATGTGGCATCTCCTTCCTCGATCCCCTGCTCCCATCCCGCCATCCAGCGCAGGGCTTGGCTTGCTCTAAGGGTGAACCTCGTCCGACACAGAGGGGCCCGCACAAGGTTTGCTACGCTGTTTAACCCCACGGTTGTGCCGGGGAGGGAGGGAAGGGGGGACCGAGCATCACAGAAGTGGCAGCACAGCCGCACCCCCAACACTGCAGCACTCGGTGGCATCTGCTCTGGCTCCAGTTCGGTC
This sequence comes from Eurypyga helias, assembly GCF_000690775.1. Classification (NCBI taxonomy): domain Eukaryota; kingdom Metazoa; phylum Chordata; class Aves; order Eurypygiformes; family Eurypygidae; genus Eurypyga; species Eurypyga helias. The sequence goes on from NW_010253457.1 coordinate 65,576, forward strand.
AGCTTGGAGGGGGATGGGGAAGAGGTTAGGGGAGGGTCTGCTGGACCCACACTCCTGTGGCTATGTTGGAATTGTATTCCCACATACGGGGTGCAGATGGGCCACAGTCGCTTTTCCATGCTGCAGCCTGCAAATAAACTTAGTAGCAGCTGGGGAGGGGAACCACGAGAGCCTTATGTGCTTTAATGGGTTCTGTGTTTCTGCACATGGGAGTGTTCCCTCCCCTCGCTAACCCATGCAAATCCTTCTGCAAAGTCCCATAAACAAAGCTGTGGATATAATTTTAAATGAGAAACTTGCCACCGGGGAAAACGGCGGTCAGGAAAAACACAACATACCTTTTTCTCCAAGAAGGGCGTTTTGGTGTGTTTTCATGGATTAAAACCAGATTTCGCTGGTTTGAGCAAGCAGGCAAACTTCTGACCTTTTTTCACATACTAAACTCCCCTCCAGTACTGGTCCCTAACCTGTCCTAAAATAGCTGAGTGGAGCCTGTGAGCAAAGCTGGCCTCCTTGCCAGGTGCGGATGTCAGCACAGCACGACCATGGCCATCACCGAGACCTCGTGCCCTGGTCTTGATCCAATAAAGTAGTCAAATGTGTGATTAGCTTTATGTTTTCAGTAACTGGCCCTCAACATGACCTGAAATCAAACGTTTACATGAATGCTTTTCTGGACCAGCCCTGCAGAGCTCAGTACTCACTGGTCCAAGATGCCAGTGGGCACCAAAAAAGGGTTTGCGGCTGACAGCAAGGATCTTTTAAAGCAAAGCATGATTTTTACTGCTCTACATGGAGTTTTGAAGTTAGGGGAATCTGCATGGATTACTCTTACTTTAGCCAAGTGAAATCAAATTGAAGAAAACTTCCTACTTCCAAAATCTGTGCCCAAATGCAATCTGAGTGCCAGTGTTGTCAGTGAAATAAATTTAATGAAGGAAACATGCTGACTTCTTTCCAGAGGCTTGTGTGCTCTGTAATTTTGAACATGGAGTTAAATGGGGAATGAAAAAAAATGAGGTACCCAGTACCCGAGTTATATTTAAGTAATCATTTTTAGACAAACTGGCTGCACTGTAACCAGGGCTCTAATAATACAGGTGAGCAGCCCGATATGTCCGTATGTAGACATGAACAGGTAGGGACAGAAGGCAGTGAGGGTTGGTGCTGCACCTTCAGCCTTTCTGTGAGAAACTTTCTTCTTCTGAATGCATTCAATACTCTGTGATGATGAGCACATGGATAGATTTTACGTGGTTTGTATGTGGCAGCCAAGTAGATCTCAATTCAGTTCTTTCATTCAAGTGAGTAGACAAACCCACAAGCATCATTTTTCTACTATTCTAGATTAATGTAAAAGCCTTCACTTCAACTTCTTGTTTCTTTTTTCTAGATATAAATGTAGTAAAGGGTTGTAATTGCTAGAAATGTTGAGAAAACAGAAAAGACAGAATCTATTTGTTGTCAAGATTTTCTCAGAAAATAATGAATCACAGTAAATTTGAAGTATTTAATCAAGCAGCAGTCTAACAGTATCCCTGACAATTATGACGCTGCTGGAAAAATCACATCACTGTCTACATTAATTCTGGTTGTTTTCTCTTTTAACATTAAAATGGGAAGCCAAAACATTAATTTAATTTTTATAGTTTCCCTCAGTGGTCTATAAAATAGAGTAAAACAAAACTGATGATCTGGCTTTTTTGTTTGGTACTTTGGAAAAGGTAGACAAAAAAATAGGAGTGGATGAAACAAAAAAAAGCAACTCACCCTACCAAATCAAACACACAGGAAAAAGCAACAAGAAAAGCAAAATATGTTAAGGTAGTATGGAATCTAGGGCCAGGCAACTGCCGGATCCATAAGGCTTTTGCTTTTCTTTTCAGGGTTAGTTTTAAAACCCATTTGGGGTTTGCTATGTACATGGGCCAGTGTCTGAGATGCTGCCAGTGAAAAATGAAAAGGACCGAGGAACAAGCTGTTTGAAGCCATAACTACTGAGCTCTTTTCTGTTTGATTTGGCTGTTGGAGCTGTGGTAGGTGTTTCCCATTTTTAGCCTTCACACCTTTATTATGTTTGGGTTTCACGTTAGAAATATTCCAGATGCTGTGGATGGAGACTTCCTCTTGGCCCAAGGAAGAAAAGGTTTCAGTCTCCTATGGATTTCCCCTTTACTCATCAGGAGGCTTCACCTACCATTACAAGGGCTGAGCTTTGTGGTGCTGGTATTGAGGCTTCCACTGGCTGCTGTAGCCTGGAACTACTGTCCCATGAGTTCAAGTCTTCTGAGCCTTCTTGAAGGAAAAACAAACAAACAGAAAGCCTCAAAAAAAAAACCCCAAAAACACCAAAAACAAAAAAGAGGACAGAATTGGTAAAGGCTTCCAAATTTGAGGGATGATTAAAAAAGTTTAGATACATAATTTCATTTAGACCTATGGAAACTACCCACTTCAGGCCACTCTTACTTGGAAGTCAAAGGTAACTAGTGCTCAGCAAAACAGGTCTAAGATTTGGCCCTTCCTTAGGCTGCACGTGTGACTCTGCGGCTCTGCAGAGGACTCTCTGCTCCACCTATGCCTGGAAAACCGCCACTGGCAGACCCCACCGCCTGTCCTCATCACTCCCGTGCAGCAGTCTAACATGCTTCACTTCAGTATGAAGTTTGCTCACCAGCTCACATTCACGGACAAGCTTGCAATTCACATTTTAAGGTGTTACTAATTAAAAACACCTACAGAAACTACTTTGAAGCAGTGAGCACACCAATGCTAGACTTCTTACATTAAAATATGAGCTTAAAAATAGAGGGAAGAGAGTCTGTTTTATGGTGGCTGCCTGCATCTGATAGCTTGCTGACTGGTTCAGACTGACACACCTTGTCCCTAGAGATGGGTCTCCCCCACAGCACCTGAGTATCAGGTATTAGGATTGTTTATACCCCTCTGCAGTCATACAGAGCAGCATAAGGCCCAACAACCCCAGCTGGCCATGTTTTCTGTAAAATATACTATAATAAAGGTAAACACTACTGGTGCTGGAAGCAAAGGTTAGAATGGCAGAATGATTCTGGGATGTCTGTGCCCATACTGTTCCTGCAGCACTTGATGGGGGCCCCCTCAGTAGGGGCTGCTGCTGATATCTGCGTTTCACTTTCAGATGTGTATTATATGCTTTAAACATTTTCTCTAGGCTTTTATATTTGGCCTTGGCTAAAAAATCTTGAACGATGTTTAAAAAACAGGGAAACCCAGACATTGCCCCTCTGCAATAAGGAGATTTCCATACTGTAGCCCTAACTGGCATGACTGCCCTGGGGTTACTTCCCTCTGATGTAAGGTAGCAACATGTGTTAATTAAATACCACTCTCTCTTGTTTCTTTCCCACATTTTCCTGTTTCCTGTCTTTAGATCTACTTCTGTCTCCTGGTTTTATTTGGGTTTATGTCCTTTTATTTTCTCTTTCACTTCTGTCCATGATTATTTTTCCATCTCTTTGTTACTACATTTTTCACCCTTCATCATAATCTTCTCCTTATTGCTACTTCATTTTACCTGCCCATCAGCTCTTTCACCATGCTCTCCTTTCATTTCCACTTTCTCTCACTCCATTTTTTTCTCTTTCATTATGAAAAATATTAGGTTAGCTCACTATTTCACTATTCACATAGATATTGCCTCACAAAGGTTTTTGCAAAAGCCACATCTGTAACAACAATAATTCTTGTGTTTATTTTCAACTTTTATTTTTGAGGCAGTCAGCAGCTATTTCTTAAAGGATCTTAAAACCAACTTATAATTCATACAGATGTAACAATGGTGTTTTCTCTGTGGTGTTTGCTGCCATTTCAATCGTAATTGAAGACTGAATTTGGAAGCACCATTTGTGGAATACAGTTATCTATCCTGCTTAGGAAAGCGATAACTCTTAAGTACACTCTGTAGGAATTACGAACTAACTTAGATATGATTTATAGCTATTTTCCTTCCTAAATAGAATGGTAAATTGTTTCTGTGATTGCTACAAACTCCGGAATACAAGACAAGGCATAGAATAGCTCATCTTCGGTATGCTTTCTTTCTCCCTGGTTTGAAATGCCAAGCCATTTTGGCTCTGTGTCATTCTTTTCAATAACATTTCATGGATACTTACATTTTGAGAAGGCATGGGTAATCATCAAGTGTTTTAACATAGGGTAGCATTAGCACTGTGTAAGTGACTAGCCACTTCCCTGCAGTCTGCTTTCTTGAGAGACTGCTGGTTCAACTCTGGCAACAGAGAAGAGGATCTTGCCTCTCTGGGGCACTTCTAAGCCTGTCTCCTTGTAATACCAGTTCTCTCTTTCCAGGCCGATACCTCCTTGTAGCACTTCACTTGGGTTTCATGGGGGAGCATGCTAAAAGTAAGCATGGAAATTCCACAGCTTTAAAATGCTACACAAAGCAGAGACCACCAAGGGCAGTTTTGTCTCGTTTAGTAGAGCTGGCTTGTAAAATCACACTTGTTTCCCAAACCAAATGTTAATCCCACAGACAACAAATTCTTCTCTGCATTACTTTGCCTTCCTTACAGGGTGCTGTGCTGCCTGTGCTTGGCATGAAAAATGCCACTGCCTCCTCCGTCACTTGTTTAAAGCCTGTAAGAACCAAACCCAACGTGAACGTGCACACAGAGGTGGAGGTAAAGACGGATTAACCTTCTGGGTCCGCATTCCTAACTTGCATCCATGTCTCCTGGCCCCTCACTTGGAAGCAGTCGAGGGGTATTGGGCAGCAATGCTCCCAACCAAACCAAGACATTTCAAAACTGCAGAGAGACCGGAGACAAGAAATTTAACTTCCCTGTTCACTTGCTGGTCACAAGCACAAGTGATGGCAAGATATCTTCAGGGTTTGTTCAGCTCCCACTGAACTTCCAGCTTTCACATTAACTTGACAGAGATCAGAATTTGACATTAGTTTACAAATACGTAATAATTCAAGTTCTCTCCTCCCTTTCACCACAACATGCATCTAATTGCAGTACTTGATAGACTACAATTAGAAATGCAGATATAGGCACAAATTCATAGGTACTCTACTTTGGGAAATAGAAAATTTTCACTGATATAATTTCTGAAATATAGGACAGAATAAAACTACTATCAGTTTTTCCGTGTGCTCTTGTTTAGGCAGGTTAGGAATGTTATATCATTGTGAAGTTTCCCACAGGAACTTGTAGCATTACATTTGAGAGCAGACTTGCTTTTCTAGTTGACAGACATTTGTCTTTTAATTTTTACCCTCTGATGTGTGTTATCAACTCATACATGAAATAGAAACATTTCCAATTAATATTCTTTTAATCTACTTATCTCGTAGAAATAAGTTCACATCAAATATGGTGTTGAGGCACAGCAACATAATAAAGCATTGCCAAGCATAACAGTCTGTCTTTCAAGGTACATTTTTCTTCAGTGATTTTTCAGCAGCCAAGAATAAAATTAAAAGAATAGGAGGGAGAGAGACAGGGGAGAATTAGTACATTTGACTCAAATATAAACAACCCACAAAACATGTTACTAATCAGGCTGATTCCCATCATCCTACTTATCATCTTTGGCCAGACTGCATGTGGTTTCTCCCCAGATGTGCAGAGTAGAGAGGAAGCTGTTCTAGGACTACAGACAATGACAGTTCTTTGAGGACATACAAACAGGACCTAAGAAGCATCCTAGCAAAGTCTATGACTCTCAGCATGCTGCATTTTGCACAGCTCACAATTAAATTGTGGTACTCACTGACACTGGATGCTGTAGAGACCAAAGGGGATTCAGAGAAGGATTAGACAATTTGGAGACCATAGATCTGTTACTTGATATTAATTATGATCAAGATAAATCTATTTCAGAAACTCCCTCAACTGCTGACACAATCTCAAAGGAGATTCCAGGGAGGAAACATAAGTTATACGGCCTTGCCTTAAATTTTTCCCAAAGTACCATGCAACCTCACCAAAAGGACACAGGGCCGGATGGGCTGTTGTTCAGACATATCTCTGTGTCTAGGTAGAAGAAATCAATTCCTCTTTTGTTTGTTTGCTGTCTCCCTTTACTCGCTGCCATTTTAGACTGCACTCTCTTCTTGCTCTGGGTGTGGGAAAGGTTTTGCTATCAGTAAGGGGTTATCAGTTCTCTATCAGTTAGCTATCAGAGGTTATTGTTCATGGGCCAGAACCTTTGATCGAGGCAATAGAGCTTTACCCACAGAGCATCTGAGATAATAGTGAGATATGCAGGTTGGACCCAATTTCGTTGTGGTGTTTTTTTGTTTTTTTTTTTGTCTGGTTGGGGGTTTGGGGGATTTTGGGGTTTTTTTTGAGGTTGGTTTTTGGTGTGGGTTTTTTTATTTGGGGGGTTTTTTTGGGGTTGGTTTTTGGTGGGGGGTTTTTTTTTTTTTATTATTTTTTTTTGGGGGGGGGGTGTGCGCGCGTGCAGATGTCATTTACTTTATTTTTAAAATTTCTAGATGCTTTTAGTCCTAAATTTAAAGAAATAAACTTACTGGACAGCAGTGATTTTAAATACCCAACATTGAAAGGACTGAAATCTTTTGCAGAAGCTCTTAAAAGTTTATTTTGTTCCCCATTATAACTGCTAATACTACATGATTGGCTTGTTAATATAGCTAACTCACCAGCAGCATTCACATTAATTTTCACCTTTTACTATGTAATGGTAGTGCTATTTATTAGCGAGACAGACCATTTTTAGTAATGTTATAGGAACAGAGTGTGCATTACACAACAGAACTCGCTTACACCTGCAGCTGACCATTCTATATTTATGACTGTCTGACATCTGTAATGAATGGCAAATGGAAAATACTTGTTTTTTCTTTGACTTAGTAATTATTTTTTTTTCATGTTTTAAAAATAAAAGCAAAGTGAAATACCTGGCATTAATTAGGGGTTTTAAATATCTGCAAGTCTCTTGCCAAGGTGCCCTGAAGAAAGAGAACGGATCCTTAGGGCACTGCACAGGAAAGAAATCGTTAGCCAACCTCAACTTTCACTGGAAAACTTGACTGGAAAAGCCCAGATTACATTACAGTTCAATTTGTAATCACATCCAGCCCTTTCACTTCATGCCTCAAGTACTACAGCCCTTCATTGTATGGGTATATAGTTAAGATGGGGAATTGACCATGTATTCTGAACAGATGATCAAATGTTTTGCAAACTTTATAACAATCTGGTGAACTTCAAAGTCGAATTAAGTTAGGTAATTCATGCTGCAATCTTTCATCTCACAGATGTCATCTAATTATTATTAGCATGCAGAGCCTATTTTTCTCCTCTCTCCCTCCCACCAATCATGCAACAGTTTCAGTCACCATACAAATAAATCCTTTGAAAAACAAACAAAATTCAGGCTGAAACTGTTCCAAGTGTCCGTAGTACAAAATTCTTACTAATTTTCAGAATTTCTGTTTAATTGCAGCAGTATTTATGTAGTTAGTCAGTCACTGATGGGCCTCACTGAAAAGATACAACAGTAAAGAATAGGATTAAAAACCAAAAAAAGTCAATTCAAAGATAAAAGAAATACCTATTGAAATATGCTTTTTGGAGCATGTAACAATCAGAGCCAAACTGCAGCCATTTGAAACAAAGCTGAGACATGTACAGTAAGTAGACTGAGAACAACAAACCTATGACACAGAACATGATCTCCTCCTCACTTAGAACTGGATATTTTCATTTTATCTTAAGGAATCTTTGATCAGGTACAAATAAAATCATGCCCAGATTTTAAGGAAAATTCATGCTGACTCAGTTTTCTTGATATTCTTTTCTTATATTCAGTCAGGGACTTTCTATCAGAATTTGGCCTGTAGGCTCCTCTTTGTTCCATGTCACTGTGAAGACAGCTTTTATGAGGAGAAATGCAAAGGTTTTTCTGTAAAGAACTCTCCTCTTTCTGTGTCACTACCTTCGGTCAGCTGCAAGGAAAAGCATTTCAAGGAGGCCAGAAGGAAGTTTCTCCATCGTGTTGGAGAGAAACCAAAAGACTTGAACTGAATGGAATTTCACATCAGCTCTACAGTATCAACTTTTAAAACAAATCTTCCAAACGTCTTTGCTCAGTTTCACTATGTGAAATTACCAAGACATATTCTTCCCAGAGGCAGAACTAGGGGGATTTCCCATTCTCACATTCTTCTGCTATTCAGCAAAGATCATTGTAATCTACTGACAGGGCATATATCACCCTCTGTATAGATGCCAATTCTGCAGAGATGGTAGGTTAATGTAACCATTGGAGTCTTTCAATCACAAAGTGATTTGGAAATATGTAAAATGAAAAAAACCAGAACAAAATCTAACTACAAATCCAGATTAATTGCTCCTCAAAGTTAGTGAATATTGTGTTTCTCCTCATGCTCTTTGTTTCAGTGAAAGACATTAATTGACAGTGCCTTGGCTGGACTTTAATTTCAGCTGTTCATAACCTGCATTTTTAACAACTCTTAGTGTGCACCTTCATCTGAAGGATTTTGTTGTCATTCTAATGTGTGGGAAAAGTATCACTTTCCATCAGCTTTCTTTTCAAAACAACATATATGTTTCCCACTGGTGTATCTGCAGTAAAGTATGGAGCTTTGATAGACAAGGTATTAGCAAGGCTAATCATAATTTAATGAATGGAAACTTTGCCTTCAGCTCATCCTGACAGGGTTGCTGAGCAGGGGTGGTTCTTTTGTTACTTCTTTTTGTTGTTGAGGACATTCTTGTGGGTGCAAATAAATTGGTGCCAAATTACCTGAAATAATTTGTGGTTATTAAACAAACCAGTCTCTGATGTGGAAATTGCATTGTTCCCTGGCATTCCGGAGGCTTGCAGGTTTGGGTTTTTTTCCGCTCCTCCCATCAAGAGATTGTAGTAACTGATCTCTGACAATAATGCTTTGTGTACCTTGTCTCTTGGGTGGTGGAAGAGAAGACTAAGCCGTGTCATAAAAATGCACATATCATCTACAGCTGGCACGTCACCTTACAACAAAACAAAAACAACTTCATGATTTACAAAGCTCTTTAAGGAGGCATCACTTGCAAGGTTAACTGTTGTGACTGACAAAAACGACAAGGTGCAAAGTATCATCCTATTCACTGACACTGAAAAATGCAATAGTACTGTGTTTGCTCAATCTGATTCTCCATTAGATATTTATATTTACCTTATTTCTAGAACTGGACTTCTAAAATTACTAATAATTACTATCTTTTATTTTACTGGAACATGAAACCTTTGCCACTTTACTATCTTTGCATTCAGGTGTTTGACCAACTGGGGTTTTTTGTAACATAAGAAGAGCTCATTTGTCCAAAACCGTGTTTTTATAAATGCAGAGCTGAACTAATAAATTATACTACCCTTTTCTCACAAAACCTGCCTTTCTCAGTCTTTTGGTGCATAAGGATTCTCTATCTGAATGCTCAAGTATTCTTCATCAGTTATGTGTGACAGTTGCTTATGGTTCCTACTGCTTGGTCTTTTGAGGTTATTCAGCTATCAGATTTCTCATTCCCAAGGGTCTTAGCACTTCCAGTGTATTCAACTGGAGGAATTCTATACTCACCAGTTTACATTAGTTTTGGCAAACTGAGGCATGTCTACACTGGCCAGTCATCCTATATATCAGGACTCATGTCTTTCCTCATTTGTATTGGTTTGAACCACAAGTAACTCGAACAATATCAATGGCATGAAGTCAACGTAAAACTGGCATAAATGAGAGAGGAACGAAAAGCCTGTGTTATCCCATGGTATTTCTGGGGCAACTCCACTAGCACCAGTTATTTGAATTGGCTTTACACTAGTGCAAGAGAATTTAAAAATATGACCCACACTAACACATTTGACTGTTTGACAAAATTAATTGGAAAATCCCAGTGAGTCTGTCAGGTTTTTTTGACATTTCCCATAGGAAGTATTAATTTTAACACAGTCAATACCTTTCCTAGACATTTGTCAATCTGTTTGGCCAAACAACGTTTACGCAGTCAGCAAATTAAGATGTAAAAGAAGCTAATCAGGACCTCTCCAGGTACTTTTTCCCCCACAAACAATGTACAATGCTTAATTTCCTACCAGGAAATTATAGCGTCTACTGAGATTTCAAGATCTGATTAGTTTCAGAGGCTTGGGTTTTTTTAAAACCTGTAATTCAAAATAAAGATATAAACATTACAGCCACCCTATGCCTGAAGTCTGGAGAAACCTGGTTACTGCAGCCCCTCTGGGGAAAGAATGGGACCCTTTAGATTTTTACTGATAAGGTATGAATAACATTCTCATAAAGCTCAAAGATTGCCCAGATATACATATTTAAAATAATTATGGTAATTAAATAGAGTTGCAAGCAGCTATAGCTCGAGGCAACACCAGTTAAATGTAAAGAGAAAACATCTTCTGCATATGTTTGTGATTTACGTAATTACATGCTTCTACAAGCTACACACCATTTGCTGGCAAACAGCCATCTCTTCTTTCATTACAATTTAGCCACAGTAAGTAACATACTTCATCTGTTTGAAAAGCTCCACTTAATAATGCCACTGAGGATGTACACAACACCACTGGGGAGCGAATGTGAAAAAATTAGATGTCATTTGTTTGTGTGTGTTAAAAATAGCCTTAGTGGGCCTGTTTCTGATGTAAATCACGAATGACTCCATTTTAGACAGCTAAATTACACCTTATGTCAGTGAGAAATGAATAAAACCCAAGGTGTGTTTCACATATGAGATTACGTGTTTGCTCTTGAGAACTACTGTTTCTCTGAATGTAGTAATTTTTGAAAATTAATCTGTACTGGGCTATTCCGTGGCAAGTCCTTACCAAGTCCTGTGAGAGGAGAGCAAATTCAAATGTTACCTGAACAAAAAAGGATTCAAAACTCAAGAATTCTCCCTAGTGCACAGGCTTCCCTCTGCCAACAGGAGGGACAAAGCATTTCCCTAATATTTCTGAGATCCGGCCTCTGGACTACCCTCACATGCTCACTAGGAACTTTTAGTCAAGCTCCAGTTAACATTTTCAAGAAGTTATAAAGGAAAATGAAAAGAAAATTCATATACTTTTTTTTCCACATTTCAGTAGACTTTCAGATTTCATCTTAGCTAAAGTAGTTTCACCAGGCACAACTGATTTTGTAGTCCTCTATAATGTCTAGTTTTGTTTGCATGCAAAGGCTACACTAACTACCAGGCACTGTTTCAGCAGAACAATGGGAGAAAATGTATAGTTACTAGAAATGTAAAAAATTTATTATGCCTGTAAAATTGCATACAATTTATAACAAATATGACATCCTGCTTATGCAGCTTCTTTTCCATTTAGGTGTGCAATCGTTTCTTGAACTATTTCACATTTTAAGTCACATAAAATGTCAAAGTTACCATTATGGAAAATACTTACAAGCATGAGTATGCTCTACTGCCCATGAAATAGTGTCTAAGTACATAGTAAAACGATACATTCTACTCCATACACAAAATTTACTGTATGTATAGTGCGATATCTGATACCAAGTTGAAAACACATTTCTGCTGACCTATAAAATATATATCATGAAGATTTGTCCCTTCCTCAACTTTTTCATTTCAATGCCAATAAGTTATTATTTATAACATACTTTCACGCTCCACTGTATCTGTAAAGGACTCCAGATTAAGATCTTTGAATTTTTTTATTTGATTCTCTGTGCCCACCCAACTGTGGGAAGTGAGGAAGCTTAGTGTTAAGGGCACTGAAAGGCAGGGCTCCCTCACGAAAGGCAGTGAACTGAACCCAGAGCTCTGACAACCCTGTTCTGTTCTCACTAAACTATACATCAGTGCTATAGAGTCCATCCACCTCTTCTGCTCATGCAGTACACAGTTATTCTTTCACTAAGTATAGCACCTTCAACAGACAATAATATTAAAATTTCCCCAGACAATCGTCAGTAGTCTCCAGCTTAGGATATTTACCTGTGAGAGGAAGAACCAAACCTCTGTCCTTGCCCAAATCACCATGACTTGAGACCTGCACCTGAATCTTGCACATACTGGGACCAGGCACTTCTGACTCGAATTTACACATTACCATGGGAAGAAAAAACAAACCAACCAATCAAACCTACCCCTCAACATACAAGACGCAACCATCTTTAGTTAAGGTAATTTCTTAATAGATTTTCTTATTCCTGTAACTCCTAGATACTTTCCCAAACCTGGACTGAGTCAGAGGGAAATCTTCCAATCCAAACATGATGCTGTCTCCCTTATTTCAGCCAACATCTGGATGCACAGCAGCTCAGAGGGCAAAACAGAAAGATATGCAATAACCTGGCCTAAGAGAGGACTCCTTATAGGAAGATGCTGAGAGCTGCTTGAAGGCAGCAAGCAGAGGGGTGTAGTGGCCCATAGGCCACAGGCCACCTGCCAAGGCCAAAACTGGGCTAACACAAATTTCTGCTTGAAGCGCTCAGGATCAGCTGTAGGCATAGAAGTCACTGTGACGGTCTTGTCCCCATCCTATGCTGATTTTAAAGACAGACGAAACAAATTAGCCTACACCATTCTGCATGTTTTAGAACAAAATCATAAGTTATAATCCAGATGACCCAAGGCTAAGCCATCTGGTAGTGAGAACTACTTTTTCTTCTATGTGTTTGTACAGTACAATACAGCTCTAGCCTGTGATTGAGCTCTTAAGGCACTAATACAAAAAAGAATAATTGAAGGTCACAACAAATTTAATTGCAGCCAAGTCTGTTACATATGTGCTTGGAGCGTTTGTGCTCTTACCTGCTACCCCACAGAACATGATCTGTTACTTAAAATGTCTGGCCTCGCGCAAGGGCTCAGACGTACCGACAATACCAGATCTTCCCTGTGGCACTGCAGGACACTGCTCATGCTAGAAGGACAGAAGCACCTGGCATGCCCAGAAATCGTAGCAGCACTATGCAGCACAGTCACATCATGTCTGCAAATCGCCGCCTTAAAACCTGTAGAAAAAGAAGAACTGAGGATGTGATTCTCAAAAATAAAAGGAGAATTAGGAATTTAATAAGATTTACAAGTTTAACACACTTAAGCCCTTATGAACGTTAGAACTAAGAATAAAGCTTTGTGACACCATTCTCTAGATTTGTCAGAGCAGACAAAATGATGTAGCAGAATAAAATCATAACAGTCCAGTGCATCCATGAATATCCTTGGCAATTCCTAACACAGACAATTTGCAGCTTAAAGGGAAGTTTCTGGATGAGGAGTCTAGAGCCTGTAAGGTGAAGTAACACTCGGTGTCTCTCAGCTTGCTTCCAACTTGCAGGATTGGCTAGCAAAGGCTACCAAGGCTGGAATTCACAGACACCAAGTGACCTATTGTTTTCTTAGTGGAGACCACTAGATTCTGTATTTTTGACTCGAGGAGAGAATCAGGGTCTGGTAACTTTGAGGGCACTTTGCCACATTTTTTTCCCTATTGTGGCAAGAGAAAGGCAGTACTTTATTTTTACTTTTCTTTTTGACTTTGGTCTGCATTTGGTCCATTTTAGCAAATCTCTGGGGTTCTGAGTAATCAGGGACTTTTTGTAAATTAAGAAAGTAGATAAAGAGAGGCTTTTAAACAGGCACTTCGCCATCATTCTTCCTAAAGGAAAGCAGGTGTTTGGCTCAAAGGGACTTGTTCTCTTGATAGCGCAGTAGGAGAGTAAAACTGCATTGTCCCCTAAAGCAAAAATAAATAACTTCAGAAAACAAGAGAACAGAGCCCTTGGTAAGGAGGTGAAATAAGTGTCCACCCTACTGAACTAATTTATAACATCGAAGATGTCAAGTGACATGCTGAATGAAGAAATGATTTGTGGCTGAGAAAAGCTTTGCAGAGATCCCAGAGGCTTGGCCAAAGGCAGCTGTATCTTGATAGAAGTGATCGACTGCCAAACTAAAGACTGCTGTTAAGAATCTCATCTGGGAAAAGGGGGAGAGCTGCATTTTCCAACTGTGGACCCAGCTATCCATAGCCTGTGCCAGACTGCGCAGCCAGGATGAAAGCATGCCAAGCATTTAGCCTATTCACTGGGTGCCCTTTGGAAGGACACATAAATCTTAAGGAAAGGTTTCAGTACTTTAAATACATCACAAAAAAAATAGTATCAGCAGTAACTTTAGTAAGCATGCAACAAACTGGCATCTTGCTCTTCAGGCACTTGGCACTAAGTGAAATTTTACACAGAGGTTTTTTAAAACTTGTAACCATTGCTTGCTTATCTCCAAAGCTGCCTTACCTCCTCTAAGAACCCTAGTTTGCACAATCAGAGCTTGTAATTCTCATGGCAGAGTCAATGTCATAGCCAGTTTATACAACTTATATCAAGCACGCCAGCTTACACATTCCAGTTTAGACTAGTAGTTAGCACTTGCGCTGAGATTGGCACATTTGGGGCCAGATCCACAGAGCATGCAATTAGGCACTATGCTGCTTTATGTCAGCAGTGGATCAGCCTGTTGGGTCAAGGCTGTGTGATGCTTTGTGTCATCCACATGTCCTCCCGCAATTAGAAATGCAAAGAGGCATTGCAACACAGCATACAAACACATCCTGCAATTCAGGTTGTAAGGCGTCGGCAAAAGATGTCAGTGGAGATATAAAATTGACAGTTGTGTGATGTGGTGATTCTCTATCTATTGCAAAAAAATAAATTAACAAGTTAATATTCCAAAGTTGAGGATCTAACCATTCCGGTTTACAGTGCTATAATTCAAGCCTAGGGTAACAAGTTGCACACCAGAGGAATTTAGCCTTTGACCTGATTAGATGCTAGAATCATCCAGTTCCATTCTACGTGTGAAACTTCACACAGCTCTAATTATTGAAGCCCTGAAGAAAAAGGCCAGAGGTGCTACAGAGCTGGCAGGTGTTAAAAAAGAAGTCAGAGGTATCTGCTTCTTATATTACTCTCCGCCTCCTGAGAGACAATAGTTCAGAAATCATGTATACACTTTCATGGGAAGACTTTGAAAAGGTGAAAAGCAGGGGAAAGAGATTTGATGTCTAAATCCTATCTGTGACTATGAAAATCCCCCCTTTGTCTAGAGTTAACAAAGCACTTGAGAACCTAATGAAACATAGATTTTGATTACGATATTTGGGAAATTACTCACAAAGATCATGTTATTGCTGTTGAGAGCAGCTCATTTTCTAATGATGTTGAACAATAGCACACAAAAAGTTAATTGATATGAATGTTAGTACAGGAAGAAAAGCTCAGAGTTAAATGCACTCAAGTCAAGAAACACCAAGCAATCTCAATACAAAAATGCTGAACATCCCATACCACTGTGTAGGTACTACACTATTAGAGAATAACAAATATAGCCCCTGTATTTCAGAATGGGAAAAGAGTGACCTGTGCAATCACAGGTCCTGTCCTGGGCTGTGACTCAATAACATACAAGAACCTAGGAAGAAGTAGTAATGTTAAAGACCATTCAAGATGAAAGCACATAATAAAGCACACCTGAGGTGTGCCAAAGGTTTGCTACACACCACTACTATGTGAAGAAGGATATTATCTGGATTTCAGAAAATCAACGGATATGTTTCCAAAGGATGAATTTAGTTTAATTTGGAAAAGTCATATGTAAGTACCAGCATTTCAATAACAAACCGAATGACAACTGATCATACCAAAACCACAACTGAAGGACTAGAAGGTTATTAGACAGGTACCCAAAAAAAACATTAGTCTGGAGCAAGATGTATTTAATGTTTTCATTACTGTCTTCAGCAACAATCAACAGAAGTGCTCTAATGGAAGTTAGTGATCACATGGAACGGGGGAGCCCTGGCCATGCTGAGGACAAGAGTATTGCACAGGCATGATCTTAGCAGAATTCAGCTGCATGGACTGCAATGCTATATCAGCAAGGGAAAAACCACAATTTCTCTTACAAGCTCGGAAACCATGATTTATGCAGCAAAGGAGGAAAATGAGCATGGTATTTTATTTGATCGCAGTCAGCACTTAAAAAGGCACATACAACCTCACAAGGCTTCAGGCAAAGTAGAAAAGGGAATTACTGAAACTATTGCACCCTACCCTAGTACTAATTCACCTAAGGCTGTGCATATAACTTCTCATCACTGACATTCAATAAAGGTAGGAGGCTGGAAAATGTACAAAGGACGACTGTTCAGATGATAAGAGGAATGGGTAGCCTCTCTTATGAGAGAAAATTAAGAAAACTTGGCTTATTAACTTAGGAAAACATAGACCAAGAGTGAATGTGCTCAATTATTTTATCTGTGGCTAGGTAGCATAATCAGCAAAGTTAGGCACAGCCATTAGTGCAACTGATAACTAGGAGAAAATTTGCAACTGTCAGAGCAGTGTGCTTCCAGCACAGCTTTCTAGAGGAGCTGCAAAGGCAAGCAGCTGCCTAGTTTAAGATGAAGGACATTAGATTTATAAACAGGATGGCAGTGATGCGGTTGTCTGCCAGAGCAAGGGACCCGAGTGAGTCAGTGAGCCCAGACTCTCGCTTTTCTTAAGAGTTTTCCGATAATCACATTCTCAAACCGCATGCGGTGCTGTGGTCTGCAATCAGCAGCTACGGCACTGAATGTCACAGCAGCTACCCAACATACCAGGACAGAGGCAGCACAAGTCCTGAATCAGAGCAGATCTCTGATGTAACTCAATACACATTGGTTTGCAGTATCTGATGCCAGCCCCCCCAAACTGTATTGGTTGATATAAACTGAATACACACAGTTCTCTTGGACTTCGGCTGCACTGCAAAGATTTGTGCAAAGCTGTTTACAATTTATTTTCCTTTCCTTGCTTTCCTTCTCCATCATTTTAGCCGGATCTTTTAATTCTACTTTTTAATCATATTATGACAAACACCAGCTTTTCTTTTCATTTCACTATTGAGGTCATCATTTTCCTCTGACATAAGAGCTTAGAAATAATAAAGGAGAAAGTTCAGCACTGAAATCAATATGCAGAAAAAACATTTAAGCAAGGTAATTTGTCAGGTCTTAAGGCTGACTCAAACAGTATTGTTAAACGTTGCGAGGGGGGTGCATTGAAAGATGTCCTGATACTAGAAATTATTCTTCATATTGTCATGTGAAGAATGTTGCGATTATATTATTTTAAAAGTAGTTACCTTGCTAAACTGTTGTTTCATGGCCTAATTTGAACAAATCTATTATTCTAGCTTTATTATTCCCAGTCTACCCTAGCAGGCATACAAGCTTATTGAGGAAAATAACAGATACAGAATGCAGTGCCATGACCTTCATTACAAACAGAGCAGCCTGAATATTTTTGTTCTCCTCCACTTTTTCCAGGACCCAAAAAGCCCTGCTGAAAGGAGCTGATGCATTGTGCTGCCTCTGCTTTTCATAAAACTTCAAGAAAAAAGAATGTTCAGGGTTTGTTTGGTTCAAAGTATGAACCAGAGGTCCTGCTAACTAGAGGCACAAATGTTGATCCAGTTATTCGCTTTAACCATTGGTTACATATGATCCCACAGAATTAGTATGATGCAAAGTTAAAGGGGCTTAGCTTAATTATGTTTTCAAAACTGTCGCAGCCTTTGAAATGTCACTGTTTCAATCAAAGAGAGGATTAAGAAAAAGTTACTATTCTTTGTACTGTTTTAAATACACTGGAAAGCTGTTTCAAAGCATCAAAACCCTGCCTCAAGCCCCCTGCCCTGCTTTATATCCCACAGAACTGTCCTACGGTCCTTTGTAAATACTTAGATTTTGTATGATAAAGAATGAGCAAAGAAATAAGACACTTGTTCCCAATGACACTGTTTGCTATTTATAAGCATGGCATTATTACTTTTACAACTTACATAGCCTTTGTAGAGAAGTGGGTTTCATTTCCTAAGAATGACAAGTAAAGATAGAGAGCAATCAACAGAAATGGGAGACTATTTGGAAGACATTTTAAAATAAGCTTTCTTGATAATTATCATATGACCCTAGGTTAAATTGATGTTTCCTATAGTGTATCTGGGTCATCAGAATTCACTAGTTAACATAAACATCATAAACACTATCTGGCATATGATGATCTTGTAACTTGCTGCTTACATCTCCAGAATGAAATAGGAAGACAGTATATCAGGGAAAACAAAACGTGAGTTGAGTTACAAGCAGTGAATGAATCAAGTTACATTTTCAGGATTTATACCTCTAGAAAATGTGTAGAATTTTCCAGCATCTAGCCAATTAAGAAAACGTTTTCCCAGTGAACTACAAAGAGGAGGCCAGATGGAAAAAGTATTATGCACACACAATTACCAGTCCAAAAAGTCAAAACATTTCAGGAGATATATTATATACTGCATATTCATCCACATATTCTGAATATATAAACCAACATGATTTATCTTTCTGGAAAATCCTGCTTTTATTTTCCACATATTTTTGACAATTTAGACCCATTTCAGTCACTCTAGAGCAGAAAAACTGTGACATGGGGTTCACACTAATTTCAGTATATGTTCTCCTCAAGTTTTCCCTATTGATAACTTATTCTGGGAACAGAAATACAAATTGTAAAACTATTACAAAAGTCAAACACAAAGAGTTGGCAGTGTGATTTGTAATTTTCTTTGGATTATGTCAGTCCTTCAGTTTACAGTTGTTCCTTAAAAGTATTTAGCAATACATATATATGAAAGGCTTTAGTTCTAGCTTTAAGCCCTTCTCATTTTTAAAATGGATAAAAAAGGGATTGTTACCTCAGTCTATCCAGATCAGGGAGTGTTTTTTCCTCAATCACTGGATTTATTTCTGCTTCTAACTTAAACATGGAATTTTAGTGAGAAGGTCTTAAGACTTGTCAAGGCAACTAATTAAGAAGCACATTGCTCAGCAGCTCCATGTCCTACAGGCTTAAACAGCATTATACATCTCGAATGTGGTTATCTTTTTTTCTCCTTCTTTTGCCCTTTTTTCTTTTTTTTGGGCCAGAACTGCCATAAGTAATTGCTTAAAAAAAAAGTTTGAGGGTTTTTGTTTGTTTGGGTGGGTTTGTTTGGGTTTTTTTTCTTTTTTTTTTTTTTTCCTGGCAGAACCAGAAAGAAAGAATAATTTCTAGTTTAATACTGCAACACTGTATGTAATGTTGTGTTTGGGTTTTTTTTAAGGTGGAAAATTTGTTTCACCACAAAAAAACTTTTCTTCTGCAAATGACAACACTTGTCACTTATTTCTATTTCAGTGACAATTCTTGTGAAAAGTGACCAGCCATAGACTTGTATGTATGTATCATGTGCTATCTTTTGAATTTAAGACAAAAAACCTTAAGATAAACACATAGATTCTTTGGGTCTTATAATTTTCCTGATGTGTTCCACTGAAAAAACCCAATTCTAGCATAATGATCTGCCAGGATTTTCATAAGCTTCCACTGTACAGTAACCATCCTGTACTTCAGGCAAGAACAGTGTTAGAACTAACGTCCTTGTTTGTAAAAGGGAAAAAGGAGAAGGGAATCTCTACCACATGTTGAGAACGTGGCATGCGGGCTGAATAACCTTGCCTCCATCAAATACCCTACCCAACCCTTTATTGTCTATTAGTTGGGTATCAATATTTAGAAAATGAAGAATATTTTCACTGGTGTTCTTTTGTTGGAAACAAACATTTTAGAGCCTTTTAAAGGTTTAATTTTTGATTTAATACTGTCTTGTATCTGACTTATGACAGAATGTCAAAGAAATGTGCTTGAGGAACACATTCTGACAATATCAAGACATTGCATCTAACTTTACAATACACTAATGGTTTGCAGACAACTTCTCCTTCTTTGTTTATTATGCAAGGAAGTGGCTGTCTTCTCATGGGACACCAGCCCATCTGTTTTACAGCCAGACAAGATCAGCAGCTGAGCTGTTTTGTTAGATCAAAAATGGCAAGGTCCTATTTTCCAGTATTGTTTCCTATATCTTCCAACAGTGATTGACAACACATCACCAAATTGAGTCAAATTCATGCCAAAAAGTTAAAAATATACAGGGCATGACTACCAAATATAAAACCAAAAAGACAACTGATTTGGCAGACTAATGTACCTACTGCAAAACTGTGCATTTGCTAACTGCATAGCAATATGGAGAGCTTAACTGAAGGAAATAATTCATTTATCAGTTAAGAGATATTTATAAAGCACAGCTGGACAAGACTTTAAACAGGGGGTCAACCATAGCTAAAAATCTTGAAACAAAAGAGTTTTTTGGCAGCAAATGGGTTTTCAAAAACTTAAATTTCTTAAGAGAGCAGAGCTGCACTCACTCTGTGAAACATCACTGTCTCAAAAGAAATTATCTCCTCCAGTTTTGATGAGAGCTTGTGATGTGGAAAGTAAGGATGACTGGACTCCATACGCCAAATTTTTCTTTTGTGACAGTGGGGAAGTTACTCAATCACTCTGTAATTCAGCTCATCATTTGAAAAACGGGAGCACTATTTTTAAGAGAGAGATGTGGGGAACTGTATTTAAATGTTTAGAGGTGGCAAGATACCAGCAAGGGATCATAAAAATATTTGAGAAGTATCTACTGACAATGTCATCAAGATGACACCTTTTACTAGCAGAATAAGAAATAAAAAGATGATGTGAGATTGACTCTGTAAAGACCTATACCGAACTTTACCTACATACATGCCTGTCGATTTCCATCCAGAATCATGTTTTATCTTGTGCTCAAATAATTTTCTTTATAGTGATATTTTCTCAGTAAGCCTCACGCATATTAAAGGACCCCTGAAATTTTTAGTAACAACAACCTGAAATACACTTAACATATCATAACTCTCCATTTAATCCCTTTAGAGAAGCATGGATGTGGGCAGTACTATTGCTGAAAACGGTTCCCAGTTTGAGTACTCAAACACTGTGAGTACTCAAATACTTGTGGGAAAGCAAAATGGGATGAATACCTTCTATTTCCCAACAAAATCAGCCCAGGAAATACACAGATCTGATATGTAATATGATCCTTGTTCTTAGTCTGAATGATGGTAAATGCTCAAGAGGAAGTTAGCACTGACTGAAAGAAACCAAATATAATGTGCATTAGCCAAGCTGGAGGCAATCTTGTATAGCATTCCCATACAGAATACATGAATTTCAGACAGTGAAATGAAAGGAACCAATTTATGGTAAAAAAAAAAAAAAAAAACCACAATAAAACTACTTTCTGCAGGGCTTTGAAAGCAAAGCTGGAGAAAACTGTGAGAATGTAAATCCAGGACCAGTAGAGACATGGGATGGGTTCCCTCATCAGTTGCAGAGGTGTAATCATCATATATAAGCTGTGATGTGATTGTCTACAAATTGCAGAATTTCAGCTGAGAAAAATCAAAACCACACAGCAGTCAGCACGCAGCATCAACTAAGGAGGATGAAAAGAAAAGGCAACTTTCTCCATCCCTCTTCTTTCACTGCAGACCCTGTGTTCCTGCTTTCCTTTTCCCAGCTACAGTGAAACTCCCTGACTCTCTCACTTGGGGCAGTTCCCAAAACATAGACCACAACATCCCTCGAGTGCAATGAAGAGGAAGACAAACAAACAGAAGGCACGTGAGGAAGGTTCAGCTCCGTGAGAAATGCAGAGGAGCCAAGGCTTAACCCAGAAGGAGCACAGGGCTTCCCTAGACAAGGTCAACTGAGTTGGCCCTTGCCACACACGTGTCAACGTTTGGTTCAAATCATTGTGCAGAAATACTTGACAATACAGGGATGTGGTGTAGTCAGCATACCATGCGGCAGGGGACATAAGAAACCTAGAACTGTAACGACACGTGTGGAAGACAGTGAAAAATGGATAATAGATACCCACCTAGATCATTAAATTTCCCCAGAACAAAGAGCAAGGCCATCCAAGCACTCTCCTGAACCCAGCGCTTGGCCTTAGGCCGAGCCTTCCACTCCTGGAAGGTGTCTGCAACAGACATCCCGGTGCTAGCAAGGGCCTTCTGTGACCACATGACAAACTTGTACGCAGTCCCCTTTGCCACATTTCCTTTCTCAACACCACGGTTTGGTTTTGCATTATGGAATAATGGTGCATTGCTGCAAGGCCGTCCTTGTGGTGTGACAGCATGAGTGAATGTAGGTAAACGCCTCCCTCGGTGCACTGGCTTCATGACACACAGAACAGCTAAGGTTCTTCAGCCAAGCATCTCTGAGGGTATGGCAGCTGGAGTCATGGACTGCAGGATTCCATCGGGCAACTGGCACAGAGACTCTGGTCATAGGCATCTCGTGCCATTTTAAAGATTCCTGAAAATGGGATTGATATTTCTTTACTATGCAAAATCTCAATCGATTTGAGTAGTCCCAAAGCCTATTATTAACCACCTCCGTATTTTTGGTGCTAGCTGGGGTTTGAAATTGTTCCTGAAAGCATGTAACAGAACTAGCATGTACAGTAGTTGTCTTAGCATATAAGTACTTTTGGAATCAAGGCTTTGGCATCCCTTTCATGAGAAAACCTATTCTAAGGAATGCTGCTCTTATCTAGCAGATGTTCCGTCCTTTGCAAAATATGGCTCAGAGCCCATATCCACTCCATAGTGGAGATAAGAGTGTTGTTTTTAAGGTAATGAGTGGAAGTCTCTTTCTCCGTAGAAAAGGTCTTCAGGAATCTTCAACTGTGAAGAAATAAGCATTTCCTGATGAGGATCTGGAATGCCATTTGTAAACAGTTCACATTTGCATGCAATTTTTACTACACGCATTACTCTTGCCCTTAAGTGAAAGAGCAAAGTTGGACATATAAAAGTATAATGAAAAAAATAGCCGGGTAAAATGTTTGCAAGAAATAGCTTGTTTAATGGATTTAATCCCTTTCTCTGCTCAGAAATTATCTACAGTCAGTCTTTTGTTATGAATTCCTTCAGTACTCCTCTTTGTTAGTTAGAAGTTTTGTGCAAACAAATTTCTCCCTACTCATTGCACACCAAATGCTGACTGTAAGTGTTCTCTTTAGTATTTTAATATGTTCACCACTTGATAGGTTCAAGCTGTGCAATTGGGTGTCTAAGTCACATGGCGTTGTTTATGTTCTCAGAATCCTTTTGCCCCTAATGATTTTCATATGGTTGAGACATAAATTTTGTTTTATGATTAAATGAAACTTGGCTCAGAGAAGCCAAAATTAATTTTTCAGGAGCATTTTGTACAAACAAAACTCCACTGACATAAACACATTAAAAAGGGGTTGTGAGCACAGCCAGAGTAGAAAAATTATTTAGAAGATGCCAAAGTACTAGAACTTTTTTTGTCCTAACATGCCCAAATATCTATTTTTTTTCTCATCAGTCCCTAATTGCCATAGAGCAATTACAAACTTCCTTAATTCAGTACGAGCCTGTACATAATAATTGCGTTTTACATAATTTAAATCTTCATGTAAAGTAATTTTACTGAAAACATGAAGAAGAACATATATAATTTCACACCACTGTTTGTGCACAAATATTTCCAGGGCCAGCTGTCCATCTGCCAACTATACACAATAAATAATTTGTTATTTCCACTCTCCTAGGAAAGCAGTTTTCTTTAAAACAAACCTTCACAATATGTGTTGTTAGCTACCATTTCAAGGCCTGCTACACCAATGGAAAAGAATGTGCTAAATGTAGCATTATCATGCAGGTCAGGCAGGGCAGCCCGGTACACATTTTCCCACAATCTCTGCTCATTAACATCTAGTTCCCCTATTGTGCAGGTTTTTGGCTCTGTTCCATCAGAGCAGAGAAGAAAAATGTTTACAATATGCAAACGTGGAGGGACACACACACACACACACACACAAAAGTGGGCTTTGAAATGTCAGTCCTTTGGGATGAAAAGTTTCAAAGGGGAAGGTAAGTCAAAGGTTACTAATGGGATGTCTGCAACACCTGCTTTTAGTGGAAGTTTCATAAACAAGCTTTACTTCTCAAGAACAGCTTGGCCCAGTCAAAAATACTGGCTAAAATATCCGTGGCTAGCTTGAGCAGCCTGGTACCTATGAACAGAGAGGTCAGGTTTGTTATATCCTAACATGGCCTCTCACCCTGGATTTACTGACAGAATGAGGTTGCCTTGGCAGCCAACGTTGTTTTTCACATCTTAAGGCTGAAGGCACTAGCTGTGTGCCGTGCTCAACCTCTGCAGTGGAAGAGGAGGAAGGTGGTGTTCAGCATCCCTGCTGCAGAAAGCCTGGCTCTCTGAGGAAGAGCTGAACTGTCAGTCACACACAGGAGTGAGTTTGGCAAACTTTAAGTTTCCCAGCTCAACTCAATAGCCATCATAAGGCACTTTTGGTTATAGTGAGCAAGTTTCATCTCTCTCGTAACTCAGAGACCTTCAGTACCATTTTTCTCCCAAAAGAACTAATGCATATTTCAAAGATTTTAACACTGAGAAGCAGGCAAGAGGAGTGAAATCCTGCTAAATATTCATCGGACCATTACAGAACCTTAACCCTTGGCCACTACCAAAATCTTTTACCCAGAGAACATTTGTGAAACTGCAAAGCAATGCCTTCACCTCACAGGCAGTGACCCAGGAAAAGGGCTGTCCTTCAAAAATCCTTGTCCTTCAGCAGAGAGATCCTGAAGTAGAAAGTCCCCAGAGAACTTCAGAGCTGTCCCAGACACAACCCTCCTCTGGTCTTGCCAAAAACTGTGGCAGCTTCTAAAAAAGCTCAAAAGATTTTCTAGAAGCAAGGACAAAGCAGTTTGATAGGTAACGCCACAAACTGGCGTTTGTTCTGTTTATACACAGAAACTATAAACCATTAAACTTTCTTTTTTAATCACAGAGCTAATTACATTTACATGAAGTCGGTATTGAAACAGCAAAAAGGATGCAATTTTCTCATTGTAAAATATTACCAAACATTATCTGCTCTCCTGTTATTACCATTTATAATTTATGATCCACAGCAACCATCAGAACTGATAACCATTACCAAATCAAAATAAGCGGCAGGGTCATCCTTACACTTAAGTTTTCCTTCCCATAAATTCACTGAGCTTTCAGTGCATTCAGTGGAGCTGTTTCTTTTTATGCTGAGTTGAGATCAGAATAGGGCCTTTGGTAAATGACATGTCAAGAAACACATATAAGTCAAATGTAAGTCTTTAAAGTAAGGGTTCTGCTTTTGGTTTACATAATGACATGCTACAGAGAATAGCTTTCCTATTTTATATTCTTTTCCTTCTTCTCATACCACCCATGACTCTTCTCGGTATGTATTGCTTTGGATCTTTTTCTTCTTGCCGTTCCTATTACCAACTACATTTCTTTTGCACCCTTTAAACAGCATATTGATGTGTTCAAACTTCCTGCTTTTTGACTAGAAAAACATTCAGAATTTCTGGTGAGACTTCCAGTCAGGCAGATGGCTGTATGAAGGCTGAACAGTTCACGTTAACTTCTGTAAAGTGATGGGAGGAAGCATTGAAGAACTGGCACTGGCTGCCATCAGTGTTTGCTCAACAGGACTCTCCATATAAGAAAAAACTGTGTTTTGCCCCCAGTCATTCCAGGGAAGTGAGGTACCATTGTACCAGTGCTAAATCAGGGGATGACATCATCCCCAAAAAACGCCATTCCCTTGACTGTGTAATAAACAGACTAATTACAAAACAATGTTTGAATTCCAGTTCAACGGTAGAGAACTGGAAGCATAAACAACTAGAGGAGCAGTGTGATGCTTGGTGTCACTCAGGACTTCTTCAAACCCTCAGCTTTAGGCTGCTGTGCACAACAGAAATGCTGACATGTAAGTTGTTTTGTGTATGACTGCTCGTAACTAAAAAGTTACTGCTTGAACAATCAAAAGCTTTGTTCATTTTCTTATTAGATTCAGCATCTGGGCAATATCTATCTGTATCAATTCTTTCAGTAACCAGTTACTCTTTTTAGGACTGGATTTTTCTATCAAATCACTAAGTGTAAGGCTCTGGAAACAGGCTTAGCAGAGAAACACTAATATGTGGTAGTGGAAGCCCACCTCCCTTAGGGCAAAAATCTCAGCTAAAGCACCTTGGCAGCATATTAATAGCTATAAAAGACTCTTTCTTTGCTGACCACAAATATGCTGTGGTCAACAAGAGGTCTACTCACTGTTTTGTTAAAAACAGCGATGATTTATTTTGCTTCAGCCATGTGTGAAACTAGTCACCACATTATGAATAATAATATCCTCTTAGTCTCAATGGTGCTCTTTTTGTACAGAAAGATCCACAAAGCATTTAACTAAATACTTGGTATAGCAATCTACTGGCTGACCACTAAAATATGGAACAGACATATGGGATGGAAATATGGGATGGAACAGTGCAACTATTTAACAATGCACGGCAGTGGAGGACACAAAAAGTAGAAAAAAATCCATTAGAAACAAAAGCAAGAGCTGCAGTAAAATATAACTACCTTAATTAGGCATGAGCATCAAGTGGAGCTAAAATTTTAAGTTTGAAGACTGCCCTGGAATCTCCATGCCTACAAGAAACCAGAAGCTTACGCAGTTTCTCAAGAACAAACTCCAACTGCACAGTGCCCTCTACTGTGAAATGGAATCTGTAGTCTTGGAGGGAAGAAAATTATGTATTAAATCACTTGGCCTGCTCGTTTTCTGCACTGCTGTCCTGAGGTTATAAAATCTGAGGAGAACCAAACACAGGTGGTAAAGGTTCAGCCTGGACACACAGACTAAGCTGGAGTCCTCAGCTGTATGAAGAATAGCTTGGCATCTGCTAAGCCAGCTCCCTGTAAGTATTTCCAAAATGGCAAATGGGAAGAGTAGAACAAAATCTAGCGTGATAAAGTTACGTTTAAACATCTACAGTTCTAGTAGTTTTGTTATTTAATGTGATCCACCTCAATATTTAGATATTATGATCCATCTCCATAACAATTTGCACCACAGGCAAAATTACAGAACTGAACTATTTGTTAGACCTTTGATTGGCAAGCAACCCCCAGCTGGCTAGATCTTGCTATGTGAAAATAAACAAGCATCACTTTGGGGGGGGGTGGAATACCAAACAAACAAACAAAAAAAACAAAAGAACAACAAAAGAAACCCCAACCAACCAAAAAAAAACCCACCCACACAAAAAAAACCCACCGCCCAGTACAATTTGACCCTGATGCTGCAACACATTCATGCTAAATTTATAGAAGTCTACTTATATTTCAGATATTTAACATAGCTAGCACAGAGCTAGGGCATGTTATTTTGCTCTCCTAATGCATAGTAAGTATGCTTTACTGAGTAAAAATATAGCAAGTTAAACTCACAGGGTTTCCAGCAGGGTACATGGAGGTACCCAGCTAGGTTTAAGCACAGGAAACAGATGACCAAAAGAAAGGTTAGTTCAGTAGCAAGGGGCAGATCCTATGACAAATCACACCTCTATTCAGCAGGCTTATTTGAGCCCTACAGTGGTTTCTTTCCCCTTAATGCTGCAGTAAACCCTGCCAGTAGGTTTTATTCCCCCCAACCCCACAAACACATATGTATACACACTCCATCTCAAGAGCTGGGAGACCCCTGAGAGATTTTCAGCAGCTGATAGAATGTTTCTCCCTACCACCTTCTAGCAACCTGCAGGAAACAAAACTTCTTCAGGGTATTTGCTTCATAAGCAAACTGCCTTTAGCTCCAGCATAAGGCACATTTGTTTAACCCTTTTATTGTCCATCATACATATAAAGCAAGTATGTGAACGCCCATTCGTTCTGGAACAGATACCCACAGGTGCACAGGCAGGACAAAGCTGTAGGGGGGGAACACCAGTGCTTAATGTCCCACAGAATATATTCAGGACAGTGGAGGGTGTGGAATAAAAGTCTGGTGGAAGAGAGGAGACGCCCAGAAGTGCCCTCTGTTCCAAAACCTCTGCTGACCAGATGCGGTACAAATTGCTTACTCACAGTTCGGTGCCATCCTTCAGCGGTTTTAAATAATGCCAGGCTGAGCAAGCCACTTGTTGGCCTGAAGTTGCCAGAGGACTCCTGAGCCACACTTTACATGCTGCTAACTAAAGGAGATGCATAAGCTGTAGTTCAGTCCTCAAATACAACTTTGTGCATTGCCTTGGATGTCTGTCATATATTTTTAAGCAAATATCATTATTTTTCAAATATATATCAAGCAGAATTCAAGTTAAAAAGGTAAAATGAAACAAATAAAAAACAAATCTGGAAAGCTTTGCGGTATAATTTGGCAACATGATTGTTTTCTTAATCCTAAAGTTTTCCTATAAGTCTGAAGAGGATTACAAGATTTATATGCCCTGTAAACTACAAGGAGCAATGTTAGTGATCTAATCGTATCCGATAGCAGTGATTTTGCTGGAGGTGGGGTATACATCAATGGAGATGGTAAACAGTTTCAGTTCTGAAAGTCACCTGTTGCACTCCCTCTCTAAACACCCATATATACATCTCTGCTCCTGTTTGTAGGCAAAATGGTTAACACACACACCCCCCCAAAAATAACACTTTTCCCCCCATTTTTAAAGCTTTGGAAAGTTTTTGTGGTCTGGCAGGGAAATACAGAGCTGGGGTAATGCAGGGAGAAGGAAATGTGTATACGTTCTGTGTATAAATAATCCAAGAAGGTCAGATTTCATCTTGACCTACCTTGAAAGGAACAATATTTTGTACTTCCTGCTTTTTGAGCAATCAGACCTCCTTTAAAATGATTATCCAACATGACTTTAGAAATTCTAGGTCATATAGGATTTTTATATGTAAAGTCACTGTCAGGAATATAAAATTCCTTCTTTTTATATTTGTAAAAAAAAAAATCAGATAACCTCTTGTGTCACTATCTTCTGGCTAACTGATTTGATTTAGTTTTCTATGAGTAAGGAAAAAGAAGAGACTGAAAAGAAATTTAGATGATTTATATTTTAAAGAGGCTTTGAAATAAGCCAAACGCTGCATTCAATAATGTTCTTTTGCTGTTGTGAGCATAGCCCCATACGCACAATGGCAGTGGAGATTTTCATAGGTTAAGAGCCTTTTTTTAACACAGAAAAGAAAAAGAACTTGTTTACACTTTAGCAGCTGTTTAAAGATAACAAATGAAGCTTAAAAAGTCACTAACATCAACACAAGATGTTCCTCAGGCTTGAAAATTAAAAAAAAAAAAAAAAAATCTGAGCTTTTTAAATTGATATTAGATTAAAAAGAAAAATAGTGTTTTCCTCTTGCATTTCTGGAGACAGACATTGTTTGCTGAAGAATGTAAAATTCAATCCCCTAGGGAATGCCAGAGGCTTTTTGGCAGACTCCCTGAAACTCAAGTTGACTCTTTTCTGTAGCAACTAACATTAGAAAGAAAAGAGGTGAGGGGTGGGGAGTAAGGAAGAAGAGGAGAAGAAGGAGACATAATTACTTGCAATGTTTACATGGCTCTGGCTTCTTGAATCTGAGAAAGTATCAGACTGCAAAGACTGGACTTCATCTACCCTTATACAATTGTCAGGTGGACTTCAACTACTTCTAATTATTCTAAGTGGGTATTTAGTCAGTTATTTCAAGTCTTTTTAGAAGAACAATGGGAAAGAATACTTAAGTTTATATGAAAAGAAGAAAATGTGCTCTCATATTTGTACTTGTTCAAGCTCTGTGCCATCTAACAATGTCAGCTTTGTGCCTAAAAAGACCAGTTAACTAGCCTAACATCAGGGTGGGCATACATTTTACTGCCAACATCCCTCCAAATACCGTTTAACAAATGTTCTCCATTCAAGCTGAACAGATGGAAGAAAAATTGCTCTGAGGAATTGCAGTCCTATAGGCATAAATTATATGGATGCTTAGCAATAGGAGTGCTCAGGCTCAGGAGGATAGAGGTTGCTATAAAATCGACTTGCTTGCTTGGGCATGCAAGCCAAGGCTCTCTTCACCATAAGGAGCTACAGACTAGCAATGCTACTCCCATGTTTTTTGGGGCTTACATAGCCTTGTTGGTAATTTTCTAAATATCTTTTACTGAAGGAAATTCTGTATCAGTCTCAAAGATTAACAAATCAAAAAGGTTCTGACTGCTCTACACTCCCCATAGTCCTCTTTCATATTTAAAGCTTTGAAAGTGCAATTGCCTTTCCCTATTCTCACAGTACACTTTTCCATTCACAGATTTATTTATTAAAAATAGATTTTTAATGTTTTTAACCAAGTATTGCCCCCTTTTACTCAACCTTATAAAAACTTTATTTAAACTATATGGGAGTAACAGAAAGATACTATATGATTATGTGGGAAGAAGAGGAGAAATATTGAGGAAAACCAGTTTTAGATCTAATCAGTCATAGTTGGGAGTTCAAAAGCAATTTTTAATAGATCAATAACAAAAGCATTAAAAAATTCCATCCTTGAAACCCAACTCCTTTTAAGCCCCATTCATGAATCTTGCCCTGGAATCTTCTTTTCCATGTCTATATTTGCATAATTACCTATTTGTATTCAACACTGTGACTCATTCGAGCACTGCTTTACCAGAGGAATAAAATGTTCTGCAATTCCCTCTTCCTCCACTAGCATCACCTGAACCGCCTTTCATACTCTTTCTTCTGTTCCAAACCACCATTTCTACTACACATGCCAAAAAAAAAAAAAAAAAAGAGAATACTGCACATGTGAGAGCAGCTCAATGGTAAAAATGCTGTGGGTATGGAAACGGAGGTTATCGGGGGAACTGATAAGGAAACAGATAATCAATTCAGATCTGATCCAATGAATAGGAATAGATATAAACCAACCTGCTCTAATGGCATTAGTGAAAATATTTGTTCACGTGAGATAATTTCCTGGTAAATAGATGGTATTATAACATATTATTAATAATTGATTATATGCATCAATGCAAAGGCCTTTGAAACAAGTATGCAAGCACATTAGTTAAGTTCACTCTGTATATATGTTTTATAACACTGATACCTGTCTTTGATTTCTTCAGGCTCTGGTCAATTGATTCTTTTGACTTGCAATTACAAACTAAAGCAAAGCTTTTGGGATTACATGTGGGAAGTTTCAAGCAACCCCAGCAAGGCTGCGGTTCAGTAATATTGTCTGACTAGATCACTAGCTAGAATATGCAATGAGAATACCTACAAGAAACAATTAAAGCAAAAAAAAAAAAAAAACCACCACCAAACCAATGGCTTTCCACAACACAGAATGAGTATCTGAAATGCTTCTCACTGTGTTTAATAATTTAAAAAAACCTGAGTAAGTTTTCCACGAAGGAGAAGGAAGTCCACTGATGAAATAACTTGCAACAGATAGTTTGCTGAAGGGTGGGTTAGAGAAACAAAACCCAGCTGCAACAGAAACTAGGCTTCTTTTTTAAGACTGTGTGATTACAGTTCCAGAATGACCAGTTTCTGAGATGTTTTGCTAAAGAAAAAAAAAAAAAACAACCCAGAAAAATGGTTGTTTAATTTGCATATCAGACTATTCTGAAGCACCTGTTGTTCAGAAAAGATAACACAGAGCATTATGTAGTTTCACCCATTTTTAATACTGACATATAAACAAAAGCAACAAATACATTTCTTGAAAAGCCATACCAATCTTCCTTTTGCATGGCTGAAGTCTGTTGTAGAGGTCATAGTTGTTGGTTTAGCAGCATCTTTTAGCAAAGGCAATACAGCAGAGTGGAAAGGCAACTCAAATAGCAAGAGCACAGTAATAATCTATAGGAAGAAAGAAAAAAGTTTTTCACCGATTCTGAGATTATGTGCCTATCAGTTATTCTAAGTACACAGTAAAGGTTACTACACTAGGGATTCATATATTTATCAGTTAATCTGTCCCAAAGCCATGGAAGGTAATTAATGAAAAAGATAGTCAGGCATAGCTTCAGGCAGTAATTCAATATTACTCTAAATCTCTGCATGAGCAAACCTGCGAACCAAAGAGGAAATGCATATTGTACAAGGACACTTGTGTTCTGAAATGTGATCCCCCACGGAGTTTTCAGATGAAGCACTTTTCCAGTGATTAACTCAGGACATTTGAATTTCATTATTTAATGTTTTAGGTTACTGGTTATTTGTTGTGCACAGAGAGGAAAATAAGTTTTCCATGAATAAAATCAGAGTAAAAGGCAGATAAGGACTAAGCCATCTCAGGTCACTGGGAGGCCCATTGCTCCTTGCAGAGCCAGTAGGACCTTCAGTATGTGCTCTTATGTCTTTTTTGATAGTTATGCCATACTTACATTCCAGTGATAACAGATCTATACCAAGATAAATAGAACTTACATTCCATACAGGTACATCCCTTCCTACAGGGTTCATTAAGGATCAGCTGAGGGAGGCATTTGGGTTTATCAGAATTTGTCAATATGCACTGAAAATGCCCCAATTACACCAGCTTTCACAGTGGCATCGGAATCTCCTGCCCATCATGCTGAGTGTAGCCAGAGGAGCTCTCATCGGTTTTACAAAAGATGAGAGCCCTCAAAGCTGCCTTGCAGGTGCAGCAAGGAATATGGTTGGCACAGACTTCTCCCAAACCTGGGAAGAGGCAAAGCATTCTTTGGCCCTCTGCCAAACTATTACTAAGGAAGAATCAACTAAGATACATATGAGGTGTTCATCAAGTTAAAAGATCTCTCCAGAGAATCTGCTGGATGTGTACGTTCTTTGGCAAGAAATTATTTGTTCCGGTATACTTCTGAGAAAACAAAATGTCAAAGATCAGATAATGAGATTAGAAATTCAGGAAAGAAATTCAGATAAGGGTTCAACAAAAAGTGAAATCAAAGCTCAGAGCTTTGAAATTTTCCCTTTCCTGCACTATAGGTCTCCTCGCTAAATTCACTCGGCTTTGGATTTGGTGGGATACACTACATCAGAATGTCATTTTACCCTCTATCAGAATGTGGTATTTTAAGCCTGTTTATATTCTTTTAGTTCAGCAGTATTTTCATGGGCTGCCTTTCTCTCTTAGAGATCAAAGACAAAATTCAGACTGCACTGACAAACTCAATTCTGGATTACATATGGATATGAAATGGTGTTTCTGTACCATGAATTTTTTTCAGCTTTCAAGCAAAATCTTTTCCTGTTCCCTGTTGTGATGAAAAACAAGGCTTTTTGAAGTTTTATGCAAAAAACCCAAAAACTCAGGAGAGACCCATGCAGTCCCAGTTAAAAGCCTGGTGGTCAGAACTCTCATATGCCTGATTTGGACTATAGGCTTGTGACTAAATTTCCCTCAGCCCAGAGAACATTTTTGAGACTACTGAAATCTCTGTCAGCCTATTTTAGCAGAAAAGTCCTGGTAGAAAACTAACCTAAACCAGTAAATTCATATAAAAATTGTAATGAAAGAAAAATTGATCAGACTAGTGCAGTTTTTATCAAGCCCCTCACCAGAAGCAAATTAGACATTAACCACTGATGAAAAGACACTTAAACACAAAGTAACATGAAATAAATTTCATTCAAAGCCAGAAAGGCATCAGCTACATGCATTTTTGACAGCAGTCCTGATGTCCTGGTACACAGTACCCTTGGCTTCCTAGATTATTGAATTAACAGGTAGCACCACTTATATTTTCAAGTGTTATTTATAAAGCTTTTCGATTTCTGTGATGAAGTTTTCTAAGTATTACAGGCTCCCAAGGTCTGGCACTTAACATATTTTATGAACAAAAAAAAAAAAAAAAAATCTGGCCTTCTGACCTGAACTCCCACAGAGGTCAGGACTGGAGGAACCCCTTTGCCCTCCATCCTGCAGCCCCTACCCTGAGCCGGCGGCTGGTTTTGCCACTCTTTGCAATACAAAGAGATCTCTTTGTAGGATACCAATACCCAAGAAAAAGAGGTAAGGCGCCTCTAGATAACAAGGCCTTCGCAAGAGCCACATCTGTGTTTAATAAGGTGGTACACAGCGATGTGTTGATGTTCTGCACTGCCAATATTATTTCAGGTGACTCGGGAAACAGCCCTATACAACACTGCGTGCAAGCCAACCTGGTACCTGGGTGAAGCCAGGAAGCTTATGGAGGAAGGTGTACGGCAGGGCTGCGCCAAAGTTGGGAGGTCAGGAGGCTTTCTGAGTGGAGGTTGCCACAAAATTAAGACTTTGTCTTCAAGACTGGGTTTCCCCGTCCACTTTGCAAGCTGAACACAACAGCATGGCATAGGCAGAAAGTGGAGTTTTGGAAAAGATGTGACTGCCGTTTTATGTTGTTTATAACCTGCAAGGCAATTTTTCACTTGTCCTCTCCCTTTTTTTAATTCTCCTTCCTTCTTCACCCTTTCTTGTTTAGTTTCCTTTTTCTCTTTCTTTTTTCTTTTCTGTACTAGATTTTCTAAGTCGTTCCTTGAAGACCACTGCAGAGAGACTATTACATAGTAACTATATATACATTTTCCCTCTCATTGTGTCAACAGTGGATTGGGAAAGCTTGATCCATCCACCTTATTAGAAGAATTGACATCAGCCACAAGGACTACATGGTGACTTTCGATTAGCAAGAGATATACTTAGGGCTTTAAGATCTTTAAGGTTTTTATACATTAATTTTGACTCAGTATTCAATATTGAAAATTCTTGTCATCTCATTTTTTTAATTATTTGAAAATAAATATTTTCTTCTACTCCATGCCTAAGTGAAAGAGAAACCTTTCAGTTACTGTTAGAACATCTGTGAGAGCAGTACAGGTAGGAAGGATTCTTTGTGTTTCAGACACCTTTACCAGCATATTTGATTCCCAAGCAGAGGCACATGAAAGCTCCAGTGGATTCTTGGAATCAAATCTTGTGGCCCAACATGGCTCTTCCTCTTTGGCATTCCTCATCTGCAGTGGAAGATGTTGAGGCTCATTGCTTTTGAAAGAAATAAGAGAGTAGCATAAGTCAAGTTTTCCCCGCAGTTAGCATTGCCTCCCTTCTCTAAAGACATATCAATGACTGTAAGCATCCACTGGTATTTATACCCTTGGACTCCACAAATGCAGGGGTACATAGCTCTCTTGCAGACTAAATTTTCTGCTGAATTTTTGTACTGAATTGGATGTGTTGTTGGTTGGTTCACACATCTCTGTAATTATTTTAGGCCTTCAGCAGACTCAGGAAAGCACTTTGATGGTTATATTCAGTTCACTTTTTCAATCCTTCATTTAGACACCATATATGCAAGAAGATTTCTATCTTTTTTGAATGAAAATCATCATAGGACACAAAGGAGCTAAGCCCTCTACAACTTATTCCAGACTTGAAACTACTGTGGTAGAACCCTTTTTAATGTGCAAGTGACAAACAGTATCACTCTATATCATTCGAACTCTAAATAGACTAAGATCATTATTAAAATAGAAAATTAATTTAAAATACTACTGCATTTTTAATAAAGGTATTGTTTTTTAATAAAAAAGCTAAATGTCAGAGTGTAACTATTGGGATGAGTGTACAGTTTCCACATTATAAATAAAATACATGTGTGTTAGAACAAAAACTAGAACATGCTCCACATACTCCTTCAGTTGTTGCTTAATGTATCTGGCATATATTAAGAAGTCACATTCAGTTATAACACAAACAATGCACACATGTCATAAAATATATACTCTTTGCACAGCAGGCTAACATGTAGTCATAGTCACTTTTTCAAAGGCACTCAATTGCAGTGTGAGTACCACTGAATCCAGCACAGACACACACCAAATTACCTATTTGACTCCTATGTTAGATGAAAACTCCTTCCCTAACTTCAACTTTCTTGGCTGAGTTGTCTTTCCAAATATTACCCTTAAAGAGTAAGGGTTGGTACCAGCACAGCTTGCTTTTTCTATTCTGTTATGACAGCTTTACTCTACCTGAGGTTAATGACGTAAAACTGGAATGACAAAATTTCTGTAAATTAATGACAGCAAGAGTTTCCCTTGTTCACAGGCACTTCATTCATACCCTTCCAAGTCAATGACAAAGAGTCCATTGACTTCAGCAATGGCAGACCTTTACTCATATGAAACAGGTTTTGACCCCATCTTTAATATGCATGTATGTTTTGCAGTCAAATATTTCTCCACAAAACTTGGGAAAATGGGCTGTATAACACCACAGAAAATACCTGTATTTGTGTCTCTGGAACAATTTCTTTAGATACACAAAGGGACATGAAGACTATAAGAACTTACTCATTTGAATATGAAGATATTTGGCCTCAAATTCACATCACAGACAACATGTAAAAGGTAGTGACATACCAGTGTGATCAATTGTACCTTCTTTATCTTCAGTGCATCCTGGGAACACAAATCAGCAACATGTTCCCCTTAGGACTTTTCAGCTTCCTCTGAAAAACAATGGAAGATGTCCAGAGTCTTCAAGGCTAAGCTGAATTTGGATATATGATTTCTGAGATGTAGCTGAAAAATTAATGCTTCATATAGAGTTTGTTTTGTCATAATAAAATAAAGTCTTGCTGCCATTGTATATACGTTCAATATAAATTCAGCTTCAGTGTTCATTCCTGGGAGTCTCTCAATACTCAATCAGAATAATTCAGCTACTTACCAATAACATGCAGTAGAGGATAATTCTCTAATTTTTATCAAAAAGAAACACTAATGCTGCTACAGACTTTGGAAGTCTGGCATAAATGTTTGTTCCTTTCAACTGTTTTATTACTTCCTTGCTATTTAACAACAAGTTCCCTTAACAAAGGGAGCAAGTAATAAAATGCTTTTGTAATAACTACAAACTTTTAACATTAAGTTGGCAGAAACAATCCATTTTTAATAAGTCTGTCTCCGTAACCTTGTATTTTGACCCGAGGTGAAAGGTGAAGATTAAATCTCTTCCACCTTTCTGAATGCAGCTGCTGTGCACACAGACTTTAATTGATGTGAGACTTAGCTTTGTAACTCAAGACCATCTCCCGCCTGCAGCATTGAAAATGTGCAATTCAAGGCTCAGTTACTGCTGATAGCAGGTCCCTCTCAGCTGATGGTCTGGACAGGAGAATAAAGTCTTTGTCACTATCTGTTCTCCATCATGGTGACTTTTTTCTTCTTCATAACTCCAGCATTCCAGTCAGGCCTATAGCAGCAGCTTCTCAACAGGAAATGATAGAAGCAAACAAAAAAAAATAAACGCAAGAAACAACCCACAGGTGAGCAAAGCTACAATGCTGGAGCAGAGACCCACTTGACACTTGTCAGGCAATGTGTGTGTGAGTTTTTGTGGGGAGAGGGGTTTCCACAAACACCGTTTCTTTTTCTTTCAATTCTGCTTTGCACCTGACTGAGTAAAAGGTATTCCAATTTGGAAACAATTTCTTCAGGTTCTCCCCAATTACGGTGCAAGGACTTGTACATTCAGGGGTTTAGTTGTTAGCCTTGGCATCATAGCAGGCCTGGTTAAGTTATTCTTCAGGATATTTACCAGACCTTCAAGATCTAAAACCATAGTCTCAACTGCTTGAACAATATTAGTACGCTGAGTACTGGCCTAGAAACATCTCTCTGAAATCAGGGTCCAAATCAAGACCCAGTATGGAAACAGACAAAATGGGTAAGATTCCTTCAACCTTTACTAAACTTACACTGCATCTACTGACTTGCAAGAACATCTAAAATCGTCAGGACATGATCAAGACCATTTGACAATTCTAACTTGAAAATCAATAAGCAGGTAGACTTGCTGAACTGTGCTGTGCAGTCTTCTCAGAGACTTAAGGTACTGCCCTACATGAGGCTCTACTCACAAAGCATCATCGCTAACACATGGCAACCAAACACACAGGCAGAGTTTAGGTGGAGGAACAGTGTGTCATAAACACATTGGACTTATTACTTCAAAACTAAAAAAAAGGCAGTTTTTGGGGGGGATTTTTTTTTAATGTATACTGGCAATGATGAAAATGGTGCAAAAATATTCCCACAATACCACACTAACCTTTTATATACAAGACTATAAAGTTCACATGTATTATATATGCATGATCTAAACATTCTTCATTGTTTGTACTGGAAAAAAAGAATTAAAAAATCCAAACACAGCACCACCCCACCCCACCCCCCAAAAAACTCCCACAAACCCAAAAAAGACCCAAAGCAGAACCAAAGAACAGCATGTGCTTTCAGTCTCATTTTCCAAGGCATATATTTCTGGCAGGTCTACTTATTTTGGAGAAACTTGGCTTCTACCACTTAGTGATTTTGATTCCAGCATTTGGCAGAATTTAATTTTCTAATCTCTGGCTGAATTCAGAGGGCCAAATTACTAAAGCGAAGATTTTTCCCCACCGCCTGCCAGGGCCAGGTGATAGGAGCAGGACTATTCTGGGGCTTCTAGAACACCCGACCATCTGTATAACTAGATAGCATCACATTTAAAGGTTACTGCAGCATTAACTATGCTTGAGCTAGGGGGACATTTCCGGTGAGTCTCAAACCACTCCAGTAATCTCCTGAGACTCCAGGCGCTTTCACAGAGCAGTATTACCAGAGGACCACCAAGTGCTATGGGGTTAAGTATAGGCAAATCAGAGTATTTTTTTTTCCCCACTCTCAATAGAACATTTTAATGTGGGAATTACAGACATTTTAAGATAACTCACACTCAAATTATGCCTTATTATCCATTAGCATCTCAAAGAAGAAAAACTTAAAACTGACCTTTACACCTCTGAGAGTTAAACTCATGAGACAAGAAAACGAAGGTGCCTAAGGATGCTGAGCATTTGCTAAACACAGCCGGATTTGGCAACATTTTTAACAGCTCTGGGCAATTAGTTTGGTCATTCACTTTGCTAACACTTCTGTCTTTTTTGAACAGTGGCAGGAACCACATCACTAAGGAACCTGATGGTCCGTGGAGCAAGGTTTGGGCAATGGTGACAGAAAGCATTTGTAAAACATCACTCCTGTGCAGCTGGTAGGTGTGTATTAGCACCAGCTCGCAGGCACAGCTGGAGCCTGGCTTCTCCCTTCTGTCCACTGCTAGTTAGATGATCATAATTATGACATCAAAGTTATTACTTCATGAGAAAATTCACTTCTCAAAGGCTGTGGCAATTTGTGCACTACAATTCTTTCCACAGCCTCCTCAGAACTAACTGCCAATCAACAGCTGATTAAATACATCCCATGGACCTTTTTTCCAAAAGAAGAAAAACATCTAAGGGACTCTCAGGAGATTATCTTATATGAAATGTAACTTACTGTATGTGCTGATTCAAAATGACTCACTAATTAAGCACCAGGTCATCTGTTAATAGAAGTAATTACAGAGTGTTCAAGAGACCTTGAATCCCATTATTATTTGCAGCCTGGATCTGCTACCCTGCTACATTGTGCAAATGATGATGTGCTGCAACTTGGTCTATAGAAACTAGAGGCAGAGGTAGAGTGGGAAACTCAGCATCACTAACCTAGCCCTAAGTTATCACTTGAGTCCTTATTGCATTAGCTAGTATCTGAATAAAAGAAAAGGAGGAGGAGAAGTAAAAGTCAAAATAAAATAACTAGGAATAGCTCTTATTTTAATACAAAATCTAATTCAGGAAATAAGCCAAGGGTGCAAAGGCATTAATACATTATTGTGCTGAACTCAGGGCCAAAAGGCAGCCAGTTACAAAGAAAAATTATGTACCTATAGGGTAAAATACAGTCCATCTGTCAGAGCAGTTTAGCATTTAAAGCCACAGCTCCCTATGGTGCTTTTATGTGGCACAAACTAGCTTTATTCATATCAAAAACTCCCTTCCCCTTCTCTTTTCCTGGAGATGTAATATGCTACAGGAGAGGATTCAGCTCACAAGAGTCCTAAGCAATTGTGGTGTGCAAAATCAGAAAGAATCGAGTTGCTCCTTTCTCTCCTGTTCCTCACACTGAAAGGATCAGCCTCTTGTTTACTACTTAATTCAACATAGGTTATTAATTTTAGGGAGGAAAAGTTATTTAGAAATCAGCTTTTTACCACAAAAATGTTGAATGAAATATGGGGTGGGGAGGGTGGGGCTGTATCTTTAAAATTCTAATTGTAGTAACTGCAGTAAATTGAGCCTCACTTCAATTTCCATGGACTTGCATAATTCCATTTCTTTTGATAAGGATCCAGGAAGGTCCATCATCCAT
The DNA here is from genome assembly GCF_000690775.1 of Eurypyga helias. Taxonomy (NCBI): domain Eukaryota; kingdom Metazoa; phylum Chordata; class Aves; order Eurypygiformes; family Eurypygidae; genus Eurypyga; species Eurypyga helias. The sequence goes on from NW_010253457.1 coordinate 105,764, forward strand.
TTGCATGTATGTGCTATATGCAACTGAAGAGCAAAATCCCACACAACTTAAATAGGACTTTTAGACCTGCCCCTATCACTCTGTATTTGGCCGAGAGCACTTGAACTCTCCTTGTAGTGTAGATGATATTGAACGATCCGCATCACCCCTGAACACCAAGTGCTAAAGCTGTACAAACACAGTGGTACAATGAGAGAACCATTTTGGAAGTGCTTGTCTTGCCTTCTCCGGACTTCTGAGATCCCTCTCTGAAATGAGAAAAGTCTGCCTAATTGCCTATATGCCGGAAGAAAAAGCACCACTAGCCCACCTACTCTTAAACAGCTTATGAGCCTTACTAGGAGTGTTTCTCAGGACAGCGGACCATACCACCACCTTGTTACGTGTGTTGTACGCAGCTCGTGGACAGGAATATTTGGACCCTGCTGTTCATACATGCTACATTCGCAACAGCAAGAACAGGAGATGCTGAAAAAAAGGTACAGCTACTCAGTTACTTCACTGTACTGGCTGGTACAGCCAGGTTCATAGGCATTACAGAAGAGAGACTTCTCCCTTTAGACTTGAGCAATAAGCAGGGTGATAAAGACATTTCGGACAGAGGCTTCGAACGAGGTGACGTGAAGGCAAGTGTGGAAGAAGTTGCCAAAGGGAAGATTAATTACGCAGCTTAGGGAGTTGTTATTTGGTTTGATAGGCTAGAAGTAGAATTTGAGGTCCTTCCAACTCATTAAACAATGTCTTCCAAGGGGGCCTAATTGGATAAGATTTGAGATTAGTATTGAAGGATCTTCTACTGGACCTTACTGCCTCACAGATCCTACAAGGGGTCAAAAGGACTCAAAGGAAGAGAGCTGCAATTAAGAGCACCTACTTATGATCAGAATAGCACAAGTGGACCATGAGGCTTGAGTGGGATTCACAAGTATGTAAGAAATAAAAACATAATTTTGACTTTATTTTTCAGATTCAGTTACTTGGGAGGCAGACAGAAACAATCACATACCCTCTTTCCCAGGAACAAACAATCATTGGTGAACAAAAAAAGAGTAAATGTAAAGACCAGATGTTCTCTATAAATGTGGCTCTGTATGAAATAAAATCTGTCAGTTTAACCTAATAAAAAGCATTTCTCAGAATTTCTTAACCCTGAGATAAAACATGTGTGATACAGAATATGGTGACTTCCAGCCAATAAAGCATTAGTAAATTTCTGGTGTATCAAATTAATTTGGCTACATAATTATTTACTATGCAATACAGTGTGAACTAAACTCTATTTATTCATCTCATGGGCCCAGGTCCCCAGATGAATTTGAATGCTTGTCTCCCAGTGGGAGTTGTCTGTTTAAAGTAGTTTTGAGGGTCTGGGCTAAGGCTCTCAGCTCTTCATTCACTTAAAAAATGTGGTGTGGCTGCTTTATGCAAAAAAGGACTTTGACCCAAAACAGCATCTTTGTAAGAGGATTAGAAAAACTCTGTTCTTTTAATGACCACCTAGATGTTTGCTCTCCTTCACTTAATGCTCTCTGTCTGTTATTCTTAATCATCAGCATAAATGCTTTAAACTAAGTTTGCAAGTAATCTGTCATTTTATCCAAGGTTTTGTTGAATGGTTCTTTTGAAATGATCTGATTAGTGATTTCTTTAGGAGACCATTCAGCTAAATTCCCATGGCTGTCTGTGTAACGACCCCTCTGCCGCTTTTGGGAGGTTCCACTAAGACCCATAGTGCTGAGTTTACCTTAGTGCTGGCCCAGGCATATCAGGAGCTTCACTGGAGAAAGACGATGTGCTTAGGACTGCCAGATAAGACTGGCTCAGAACCTATTTTCTAATGTCATTAACATTACCTAGCGCCTTTCCTCCCCTCCCCAAAAAAGCCCCCCAGTATTTTCATAGTGCACTGATAAAGGCAGAAACTTTTTTCCCCCAAATCTGGTATACTGATCAACTCCCTTGGATCTTAAGTAAATTAAAACTAGGCTTTCTGTTTGCATGCCTACAGATGGACATCAGCACCTAACATAGCTCCTTAAAAATCCTGGCTAACGACTAAATTTCACCTCGCTAATATAGTCCTATGTTACAGGATAGTGTGTGATAACAGGCCTTTTAAAACAGACAAGATGTATTTTCTAATTTAGAAAATGACTCTGAGGAACCATTTGTCAGTTTAATGAAAATCTGAAACTACAGGTTTACATAATAGAATTAATTGTAATGGCTCTGCTGGAATGATTTCTTTCAGATGGGTTATTTGAAGGACTGAAAGAGGGATTTCACAGCTGAAAGAAAGAAAGGATTTATCCTAAGACCCATATAAGCAAAACACGTTTAAATTTCATAATACAGTGCCTTTGACTCTGTGGGACTATTGTTTTCACATGTCTTGAGTTGTAGAAGATACTTCTAATCACAAGTCTGTTCAAGAATATCTTGAAAGAATTCAGTGCTTTCCTAATGCAGGTGTTCATCACGCACAGATGGCAAAGGAGTGAGTACTTTTACTTATTAAGATGTGACCTTATAGAGTTACAAAGAGTTACACAGGGTTGTGTGACATCCCTGCCAAGATGAAGTTATAGAGGAAACAGAAAACCTATTTCTAACATGGAGGAAAGGTTCAGGCCTCTAACAGGTGAAATGAATGGAAAAATTATAAAAACATTATATAGGTCAGAGTGACAACATCACCTACCCAGGAAGATGCAGGGACTTACGAGCCTCAGAATTCAAAATATCATTTCACAACAGGGGTGGTGACCTTATGGGAGAAAATAAGCCTTGATAATCCCACGTGCACGTTTGCTGTTGAGGTCCTGAAACAGCATTATTAGCAGTATTTTACACCTTTCATTGCTCAATATTAACTTGTGAACACATTGTGTGTGTATGTGCGTGGAGATGGGGCAAGAACAATACTTTGGGTTGGGGCTCCCCCTACCCACATGGTCATTTCCGTTCAGTCCTTCAAACAGAAGGACATTTCCAACTCTAATTTCATGTCTTTCTCCGCAGTTGGAATGGTTTTGTCAGATACTGGGTGAGGAGCAAAAATACTGTGTAATCCCAGCAGCCACCCCAGCACATCACTATGCCCATGTTAACATCAGGCCATAGAAAGTGTTTCAGCTAAATATTGTTATTAAAAAGAAAAACACACAAATTTGATTCCATATGGCTTCTGCTCTCACTGATGCCTTCTTGGCCAGTAAGCTGTGCCCACGACTGGAAAGCGTCACTTAACAGACAGGAGTAAATTACACGGCCACAGATGCAACAGCGCATCCAATGCGCTGAGGAAAGGAGCAGGTGGGATGAAGGTCCCAAAGCTCTGACCAAAACTGCAACAAAAACAGCAACAGTAGATAGAGTGACATGTGTAAAGGGCGAGAGGCAGCACAGTTTGACATCTTTGCCATAAGGCTTAGCTGGGCCAACTGACAGCTCATATCCTTCCCTCTCACAGCTGCAGTTACCATATTGTACCCATTCTTTGCCTAAAATGCTGCTGAGTATTCAATATGCAAACACTGCCATTTGAAATCATGGCAAGAATTACTTTTTAGCACATGGAATACGTAGAATATTTAAACACAAATTCTGATATTGTTATGGGACCAATTCCTGACCCCTTAGTTTGAAACCTCCCCTCCCCCATCTTACACAGACTTTGATTCAAATATGCAAATATATTTTCCACTATGTACAATTGTTGCTCTGTGTCCTGTTGTAATGCAAGTACCAGTGCATAAAGTAAGGTGTTTACTTGCCTTCTGCTTCTTAGGCTATAATTTTCTCAGGGGAAAGGGAGGGAAGAAAAAAAGGTTAAACCACATTTCTGAACTAGCAGTCTAAAGTGTTATTATGGTCACAGCAACACTAGAACTATAAGAAATGTAGCCACCTCCCCTATGTGATTTAAAATTAAAACATAAGTATAATTGTCTTCTGGTGGCTAGGTAGATAATTATGCATTGCATTTGTGCCACTTGTAATTCTATGTAATTTGTTCCAAATCTGTTATTTGACAAGTGTAGGAAAGCACAACCAGCGGCTGGTATTTCAGGGAGTGTCTTGGGAACTGCCATAAGGCAAATAGACACGAGTGAGTCCCTAGCCCCAAAAGGCCAAACTACAGAGGCCGAGCAGTGTTAAATACAGGATACTTGCCAACCTGCAAGCCACCTGCAACTTCCTCTCACTGAAGCAAACAGCAGTGCTCAGCAAACCTCAACTGCATATAAAGTATATTTATGTCCTACATGTTTTCCAAGAAGGGTACAAAATACTGTTTTGAGGTAGCATAACAATAAAGTGATGATAATAAGACAACCTTATTCTCCTCAGCACACTTCTGCAGCTAGGGAGTGCATTTTTGGTTCAGCTGCCTTCTATAGGAAAAAAGGTTGCAGCTTAGATTACAATTTGCCCTGTATTACTTTGTTTATAACATTTCTCCACCCTCCAAGCCACCCAGACTGAAAGAGAGTTCATGACACTTTTGATGTGTATTTTACAAAGAGTGCATTTTAAATAAACTGGGGAGGTTAACTCAAGATCCTTTAATCCCAGCATATATCTTTGTTAAGGAAACATAGACCAAACCATTGAAAATCCCAGCTAGAAAACAGGTTTGAGTAAATCCCTCACCCCGAAAAAGCTCTCTCAGACCAAATTTAGCGTTCCACGTTCAGATGCTTTCTGTAAAGAAATAAACCTGGTGGGTGCTGAGGGGAGCTGCGGCTTCTGCCGCCCAGCAGCAACCTGGCACAGCAGAAAAGGATGCCCTTGCAGGTTTGGTGAGCCTTGTGGGCACCTTGGGCCACCACCTGCCTTCCTCCTGCTTCCAGCACACTCCCAATGTGGCGCCTTGCAGAGGAGGGCAGGAGGTCCGGAGAGCAGCAGGTCTGACAGAAGAGCATCCACTGACCAAGTCAGGCAGCCCTCTGACAGGAGAACTCACCAAGTTACACAGGTACCTTTGATCAGGGCTGACTGAAAGTAATTAGCCCTGTCCCACTTCCCTATTTCTTTGTAATATAATGTTCATTTCACTTAAAGGGCATCAATACTTATGCATGTAAGTAGGTTGACCTAGGTTGATCCGAAGACCTTAGAAAACAACCCATTTTGCTTACAAATGACCTCTTTTACCTTCACTGACAGGTCAGTGTACGTCTTCTATTCATGAAGTGAAAATGAGTGGGCTAATGTGCTGTCCTAACTGGCACTGTTGTATCTCTGCCTGCAGAAGCTGCTTTAAAGCTACCAAATAGTCCCATCCAGCTAAAATGCTCCCTCAGACCCTTAAAAATCTCAGTATTTCCTCCTTCCATATGTGCCTCTGTTTTGGAGCCATCAATCCCAGGGAAGAGCAGGGCATAACGACACAGCAAGCTGAAATGTTTTGAGTCTCCAATTTAGTTACCCTCCAACATTTCTTTTTTTTACAGGGCAAGGTACCATAAAGACTGAAGCTGGTAGCATACAAAGCATGGGAATAAACACCTGGTTATACAAAGGACCATGTAAACTTATGTTTAGCTTTGGGAAAAAGAGGAGTGTGTCTTTGTTTGCCAAAAATGAAAACAAATTGGCTTGGGAGGAATGGAGAAGTGGAGATTTTTTTTTTTTTAACCAAAACCTAAACCATTTCAACAAAATATCACCTTACTCATAGAAATGTTTGTTTTCCATAAAAAGATCCAAAAGCAGTTTTACTGTCCTTGATTTGTGATTTTTTTCCCCCTCACATGGGCTTACTCATTTTTCTCTGAACTACAGTGAAAAGACATGTCAGTTAAAGTAAATATGTCACAACCCAGAACTGAATCTACTGATCCAGCACACCCAAGCTAACATCTCATAAAAAGTTTGTTCAGTCTTTAGTAAAGAGACCATTTTTCAAGTGATGACATTTCTTTCATGTTCTTTTATGTCAACCTGAAAAATCCAACATTGGAGAAAGCAGTAAATATCTTCAGCAGTATATAAAATATGATAAAATAGCTGGTAGAGGAATTTATCTACCTTTTGAGTATTTTTTGAAAATTAGTTAGGCTAAAGTAAACTTCAGTCTCTACAAGCTAAAAAACTGAATTCCTAGAAATATTTTCATGCCTTATGCGAGTCCTTATCCTCTGCTCCAGGTTTGGTCATTTTCCCCACCTCAAATGACATGCTGTCAAGATAAGATAATAAATTTTTCAGACAGCCTTTTGTGATTACTGATTCAATCTTTGATTAAGATGTTTTTGTAATCCAGTTTATATTCCACTGGAAATTTGCCTTGCTCTTTTTACGTTTTGTTTCTCCTAAGAAGCATCACTGGTTTGCTGTGACTTGTTTTCTGTATCAGGACACAGTTTCTAATGAGTTTTGCTTTCCAGTAACTTCCCATGATCATTATTTTGTAGTTTTCCAGAACTGATGGAAAGTGTTTACAGTAAAGAAATTCTACCCACTTAAAGTTGTTTTTTTCTGTCTGGAAGTTGCGCGCCTCATCGCATTACACACAACCCCCAAGATTAGCAAGGGCCAGACGCCTTGCAGCTCCAAGAAACCCAGGAGAAGCTCATGGTGATGAATCCCAGCATGTTGCCCTCCTGCCAGGTGTGCAGCGAGGAAAAAGGGCATGATCACTTTTCCCAGAGTTGCAGATTACTTGCTGCAGTTTGCCAGAAGCATTTACTAACAGCAACAGTTCTTTCTGTAGACTGAATTAAATTGCTTGCAACACAACTTACAGGAAGGGTTCAGAAATACTGAGCACCAGAAATATACAGTGGGGCAGAGGACTTCAGTTTCCTCATGCAGAAAAGGCAAAAAACATGGACCCCAAAAGCCTCAGGTAAAACACAGCCTTTCATCCCCCCCTTCTCAGTCCCTACTCAGCCCACGGCAGAACACACACGTGGGGGAACAACAAGTAAAACAAAAATAAACAAAAGTCCCAGGAAGCCTTATTTAGAACACTGCAGTTCCCTGCTGCCAATTAACCAGTTTTCAGAACAGAGCATTGTAGTGGAGCAAAGTTTGAGTGTTTTTGGACTCACATCTGATGCAGTTGGAAGACCCCTTGGCTGAGCCTTATAGGACAGGATAGGGTCCAGAAGAAACAGCAAATGCAGGGAATAGAATCATAGAATCACAGAA
>NW_010253458.1:0-26318 GCF_000690775.1 Eurypyga helias
GCTGCTCCTGAAGGGCGGCACCCCATGGGGTGACCCACGCGGGATCAAAGCCAAGCCAGGGAAGAAGGGGGAGTGGGGGGAAAAGTAGTTTAAGATCTGGTTTTCTCTCTCATGACACAAGCCCTGAGACCTTACTTCTGCCGCCTCTGTTTCTGTGGGCTCCCACTTCCCTGCCGTGTGCTGCAGCCTCTTTTCCAAAGGGAAGTTGATAGTCTCGGTCTCTGCTGGAGCAGGAAAGCTTTGTCTTGCTGTCACAGTGGTGCCCGCTGGGTGAATGTGCTGTGCGGGATCCGCAGCCCTGCTGCTTAGAGAGCTCAGCAAACTCGTGTTCTCTTGGCGATCCTGGCTCAGCCAGTTCGCGCCGCATCACCCAGAGAGTTCAGCTGCCGTTTTTCACTGTCTCTGTGAGAGGAGGGAGTGGAGACAACTGCTCTTGGGGATCTGAGTCCGATTTGCCACTGTGTTGCTCCAGTTTTAAATGAGTGTCTCTTTGTTGCCCTTTCTGGATGACAGCTATTCTTCTCTGGAGAGTTGAAATATCTCCTTAACCTTACATTGGTGAAATCAGAGGTAACACGGCCCGGTTGTACCTCAGGGCACGCTGCTGCCCTGCGTTTTAGGCTCCTTGTATGATGAGAGTTGGTATGGGCGAACTCCTCGGCCAACGCACGTCTGCAGGTGCTGAGAACGTCTTTGCAACTCCTGGGCGGGCCAGTGGGATGTGCGCTGTCCCAGGAGCTGAAACTGTGCTTTAGCAGTGCCCGCAGATTGCGTTTCCCTGCCGGGCTGTACCCGAGTCACGCTCTTCACTCTGGGACCGCGGCTCGGGAACAGCAGCGATGCGTTGTGACCCGGCGTTCAGGCAGGTCTCGACGCGCAGGTCTCGGTCGGGCTGTAATGGCAGAGCGTGGGGCAGGACAGTCTCACACACGGATGGATGTCTGTGGGGAAAAGGGCAAAACCCGGCCCAGGACAGCACGTGGCTGACCTTTGCCAACCATTCTGATTGTTCTGTTTCCCACTCTCGTTTTCTGCATTTCTGGGTGGGAATAGAAGACCATGTCACCACCTTGAAATATTTGTAGCAGTTAGCTAAGGAGTAATGATCACGAGCAGAATCACTTCAAAGACAACACTGCAGTGGTTTTCATAAGGAAAATTAGTGACTCCTTTGTGTTTGGCAGCTTGAAGTGGGGCCTCTCTGCTCAATGAGATTCCTCCCTTGCAGCATGCTTGTGTTCACTCGCTGTTGTCCATTCCTCCACGGTACCAGTGATACGTGGCACTTACAGTCCCTGCTGTCCTTTAATTCAAAGCTTTTATGAACAGTGATTAATTAGAGTGAACAGCATCCTTAGGAGGTCAGTGTTCCCAGCAGTCCTTCCCAGCAGCAGATGCAGGGAGCTAAGTTTCTTGCAAAGAAAGCCTGCTGCAGGTGAATTCCAGACTTCAGGAGGGTTTTGTTCCCCCTCTGTCAGCAGGGTTGGGGACAGCAGAGCACGTGCGCTGCCACACGAGACAGCCTAGTTCACAAAGAAACACTGGCAGTTTTGGCCCTGGATTGACACCCCCATCCTAAAATTAATCTGGCTCCAGGTCCTTGTCTGCATCTTCAGCTCATAGCAGTGTAACATGTGAGCGTTGGAAGTTGTAGCTGCTCTGCAGGACAACCCCTCCTCACCTGGGACAGCTGGATCCATAGCTGCTTCCCTCCAGCTCTTCCCCACAAAGGTGCCGCAGCCCCTGGAACCTTTCTGGCCTTGCTTGCATCCATTCCAATCCCTTGTCAGGCAGTTGGACTGCCTCTTCCGTTGGGGACAGAAGGGTGTTAGCAAGGCAAGGGGCTGCGGAAGCGAACCCCCATACTGAGGAAGTCGGGGGATCTCCACTGAAACCTGCACAGTAGCTTCTGCCTCCCGGGAGGAATCTCGCGCAGAAACGTTTCCCTGAGCGTCTTCTGTCGCCTCCTTTCGCAGAGCCCTTCCCACTTGTTCTTGGAGCGATGTGCCAGTGTGGGGGTAATTCGTTCCACAGCTCTCAGAGCCGTCCAACTGCTTTATAGCCTGTCCTCCCCGAGCATTCTTTCAGTAATCCCTAAACCAAATGTGTGCTGATGTAAACCAGCCCATGCTGCATGCAGCCCGGGCTTTTGCATGACCTTTAGTGTAAAATGCAATGTGTCTGCTCTCAGTTATGTTATTCTGTCAACATGTTCCAGTTTGGGCTAAGCTGGAAGCGGCGCTCCGTACATCTGGCTCAGGAAGAGAGGACATCTGTGCAACTGCTCTAATAAACCAGAGTGGTTCAATGAAATATTGTTCCAGTGTTGGGGAATGAAATGAATTTTTGCATTGCAAAACACAACAAATGCTGACTCCTACCAGGAAGAGTGACCTCCAGAAAACTGGGAGATAAATCAGCGCGAGAGAAAGGCGAGGAGATGTTAAATGATGCTCTTATTTCAAACATAAACATCTTTGGAGCACATAAATCCTCTGATTTGATTTAAAGTTATTTAGTTCACGTGGAGTTAGGTAATGGCCTCCTTTTAAAAATACCGCTGTGGAAATTTATGGATGAAAAGTGCTAATTATGTATTTTTAAATGCGTTTCATAATTTCATTGTGTGAATCCCTTTAGGACATAATGCCATCTATAAATCCTTCCCCTCATCCACCGGGGATTTTGTGACAAACACAATTGCTAATGGAGTCCACGTTGGACAGGGGCATTGCTGAGGTCAGAATGCTCTTGCCTGGGGGTTTGTTTCGTTTCTAGAAGGGTAGCACCTTACCCTTACTCCAGTGACAGTGCTGCCGAGTAATTCCTTCCGCGGTGCCTTTTAGCTGCTTGGGCATCAGTGTCAGCTGTACCTGTCCTTCTCTCCCAAGTACCTTCAGGTGGTGAAAATCCCAGAGTGCAGTGGGCTCTTGCCATCCTTTTTTAAATATCAACTCCACTTCTGAAAGACACTGAGGGTCGCTGACAAGGGAGAAGAACCCTGCTTTGCTCTTACGTCCTGAACTCTACGCTTTGCCTGACGAGGGTGGAAAGAGCAGCACAGTGTCAGCTTTCTCATGCTGCACTTACACTCCTCTCCACTTCATGTAATTATTGATCTTTCTCCCGGAGTCTCGACAGGTCTCGCCATCCATTCTGCCGGGGCCCAGCTTGTCGTTGTCCCGCCGGTGGTATCCCGCGCGGATGATACTGCTCAGTGAGTTCAGAACTGGGTCCCAGCGCCCCTCAGGCAGTTTTCCAGCTCTCCTACAGTTTGCTGTCAGTAAACTTTCCTGCTCCACAGCCACCTCAGCTGGTCTCCACCTCATCCATCACTATAAAGCCCACGTACAACCCAGTTCATCCTGTTCATTCCTGTCTGTAAAACTTGCAGCTGTCCCACTCCCACTGATAACCTTCTTCCCGGGTGGGTGAAGAAGGAGCCCAGTGTGATCAGCACCATCTCCCGAGAGCAGGGGATACAGAACACCTCCACGTTACGCAGCCTCTGCAGCGGCTGCTGGCGCTGGGCACTGAGCAGAGAGTATCCCGGGAGTGTTCAGGAAGACGAAGTGCAGTCAGCGGTGAGAAAACTGCAAGCACAGCAGGATTTGCAGAATCTCTTCTCTTAAAAGAGACTAAAAGGCTCTTAAAAGTTTCCTTCAGGCAATTTGATTCTAGTCCAAGGGCTTTGAAGAAAACAAGCCCGTCTGTATATCTTGACGCATTCTTGACTGTCCCAGGACACACTCCTGACCCAAGGAAGCGCATCAGTCAGGGCCAGGGCGGCACCAGCGCTGCTCTCTGGCAACACCTCTTACGTGTGCGTACAGGACTTCAGGAAGGGGCAGGGGCGGTGGGGTGTCGGACAGCTCTGGGCTGTAGCTGATGGCTGCATTAACGTAGAGGCCATAATGGTTCAGGAGACCAGGCACTTGATGAGAATCAAGCACCCCTCCTCTGAGCCCCTCCACGTACCGGTGTGGGATCCAGAGGAACCCCTTTCTCCTTCCGCACATCCTTCTCCCACAGTACGCTTTGTTCTGAGTCGTCGGTGAGGACGGGGACCTTGTGCGTGCGGCCTCATGCCCGGCAGGCCAGGGCTGGTGGCCCGGGTGCCGGGAGCTGAAGGGTGTCTTTGCAGCAGAGCCCGCAGTCTCATAAAGAGACTAGTAACTTGTCTTTTTTCCCAAAAGAAGGGGGGAGGGAGCATTTTCAGCTGTAGAAGTACAGAAAGTGTCTAGCTGAAGAAATGCAGGCAATTTTTCCTCCCTAAGAAGTATTGGGTTTAAGTTTGTATTTTTATTGGTTTTATTAATAACTTCCATATGAATCTCTGAACTTTAAAGCTTCATTTCAGAGTGAATCATATTGGCTGCCCTAGAAGTCCTCAGAAAAGCTCTACTGGAAGCAAAGACAAGACCAAACTCCTCTGATTTTCTTGAATTCCAGGGAAATGTATACCTGAGTCTGCCCTTCCCACTCCAGAACCGCTTCCTTTCCTGGCTCCAGAGGGTGGCTGGGCCTCAAACATATCTGAGCGGTGGCAGCATCTACAGGCAAAATGCTGCTGTGTTTCTAGTCGTAAACGTCGCTGCCTGTGTCACGCGCACAGAAGGCCACGCTCTTGCTGCATGTTTCACTCGGAATTATTTAGCCGGCATGAGTCTGACTGCGCTGGAGGCAGCAGCCTGGTGCGGGCACGAGCAGCTCTCTGGTGGCAACAGCCAGGAAGGGGCATGGTAACAGCGTGGTGCTGGCGCTGTGCTTTCGCGGGGAGGGCGGCAGGAGCACTCACACACGAAGTGCAGGCTTGTCCCCGTCTGCAAAACCACCCGGAAACCCTCACAAACGGGTCCTGTTACTCCGCAAGCTGTTAATAAATACAAGGCCGAAGCCAATTGGTCTCCGGGCTTTTCAGGGCACCCTGTGTTCCCCCTGCAGCACTGAGCCCCAGAAGCCTTCCTGCCACCTTGGATTTCCCCCGATAAAGTCTGCCACTTCCTGAAAATTGCTCAAAACGATCGCGCTTTAGCATCATCTACTGGGAGAGACGGGCAACTGACTGGGAGGCTCGAGCGGCGCGAAAGCGCTCCCACTCGCATCTGCGTGCCTGCTCCTGTTGCTCTCTCCCGAGCGTGACTCCAGGGATCCAAGGAAAACAGGATCTTGTTTGCTCTTCAGAAGCCTCCTTTTAAGGAGTGTAGCAAATGTTCGGTGCTGGTGCGATAGAGACCAGAATCTGTTCTTTCTGCCTTGGTGCTGCTTCCTTCTGACGGCCCCTGCGTCGCAGTCAGTCGGAAGCAGGAGGAAGGGAGCAGCTGATCCTGCAGATCAGTTTGTGCTAGGAATTTTGTCACCGAAATCTGAGGTCGGTGGCGGTGGAGCTCAGCGCCGCGGGGCCCCGGGGCTGTGCCGTCTGCGGTACGCGATGTGCAAGACAATCTGAAATTCATGACGAGCTTGCACTTTTCACCGGCAGCGTCAGCCACCAGAGATCTCAAAGCGCTGCAGCTAGTAATCCTGCCTGGCAGGTAGGTGTTATCCCTGTGCTGCAAACAAGGACACAGAGATCCAAGGGCCGGAATCCCAGCAGCATTTAGATGCCTGTCTCTGAGTGCAGGCTGGGCAAATCACCGGAAGCCAATAGGATTTCACACCTGAATGTCTTTAAGAGGCCTGCCCAGAGGGGTTTGTTTCCAAGAGTCACAGGACAAGGGTACAGAGAGAGGCAGCATCCAGATCCTAGGAGTTGCCATCCCTTTAATTATTGGTCTGTGCTTCAACTTCATTTCTGAATCTCCATAAAGGTCTTGAGCTGAAAAACACCATAGCTACCAAAACCGCATGTCTCCTCTCCGGGCGTGAGGGGCGGCTTCACCTCACATTTTACTGCCGAGAAACTAGTTGTTCCCTCTGAAAAAGCCGGTCGGCTGCCCTGGCAGGCGGGGAGAGGGGCGCTTCCAGGGTGCAGTTCATCGTGCCCATCACAGCATCGCTCCCTTGGCATTCTCTCGCCTTCTTCCAAGGGTGAAGCCGTCGGTTTAGCACAGGTGCATTATTATCGTTACTGTTACTGCTGGTATTCTTTTGTGGACACCTACATTTTCTCTGCAGGCATCCGCGCCTGTCTTGCACACCCAGGTGCACCCTCTCCGGCGGCTCGGTCCCCACACTGTCCCCCAGGGACATCTTCCCCACCAACGGCCGAGCCTGGACTTGGCCCCGCCGCAGGCCCGCGGCTCCGCGTAGCTCAGAGCGGGCAGCCAGCTGCACAGCCTCAGCCCCCGCAGACTGTTGCAGCCTGGCGATGGGGGCTGTTCAGCAGAGCAGAGTACAGTCATGGGAATACCCCACGGGTATCTCAAAGAAAAGAAAGATTTCCGTGGTTTGGAATTGACTTGAGCGATCATTTGGCGAGAGGTTGAATGGATGGCTCGTCAGCTGTCCGTAGTGCAGGCCAGGTCTTACACGTGGGGGCTAAAAGCCCCTGTGGCTCCTAAAATACAAGGCTTGATTTTTTCAAGTTCCTCGTGATCATCTTCTAAAATTCTGATAAGAATACCTTCAAAAATTATTTTGCTTCAGTTTCAAAGGGACCTTCTTTGCAGAGCTCCTGGGTAGCTCGTCTTCCTTTCTCCTGCCATCTGCCCTCTGGGTCTCTGCGCATACATCCTCCCCTAGCAGCGCTGGAGGCCAGGTAGCAAAATCATCATCAATTTTTTACGGGTGTTTCAAAAAGATGATGAAAAATAAATGCTGAATATTTGAGAAAACACAGCTCAGGTACTTTGGAAAACCTGTAATGGTGCTTCCTAAAACCCATCCTATTGACTGGGTATTTGGTACACATCTCCCTTTGGACACAGAGGACCCTGCTGTTTCCCTCAGCCACAGATTTCCGCTGAACTGCGTTACTAACTCTGTGAAATCCTGGGGCCTGCAGCTGCAAAACTCTGGCTCCGGACTTTCCTCACTACTAACGCTCCCAACCCACATCTGCCTTCAGCTCTCGACTCCCTAGGCAGTGGGTTCCTCAGTTATCACCCCTGGAAATACCAGAGATTGGCTTTCCCGAGGCAGAAGGACTGTTTCTTTGTCCAGCTTCTCCTTTCGCTAGGAGCAGAGGCAGTGCCGTTGCCGCCAACCCGGTAAGCCGCCGAGCTGCCCCAGCCCGGCTGGGACAGGGTGGCTGCGGGGAGAGACAGCCGTGCCAAGGGCGGACAGGCAGAGCAAAGCCTGCCTCTGCAGAGCCATGCACGCGGATTCCTCTCCCAGGATACGTGGGATTTTTTGCGCAGGACGTAAGCAGTGCTGCCCAGCTGTACGCTGGCGTGCACTGAAGGGCGCAGCCAGCATTTCGCAGCTGTCAGTGGCTGGTGTGAAACGTGGTGGTGGGATTCCCACTGCACAGACCCCCACCGCAGCTCTCCAAGAGGCCCAGAACTGGAGAGGCCTGGCCCATCCTCCCCCGTGCAGAGAGCACTCTGCAGACCTGCTCCCTGTTGGGGTCGGACGGCGGTGTCCTCCCTCTGATGCTGCTGCCTGGCTGCTCACCAGCAGGGTTGTGCTTGGGAGTCCCGGCAGCCCTCGCTGGGCTCCCTGCGTCACCTGTGGGGGCTTCACCTGCCCCGCTGCAAAGAGAGCTCCAGCATCTCCTGTAGGTCAGAAACAGTCAGTGAATCAACGTGACTTCATTCAGATTGCCCCTTTAGTACCTAAACCGCGGAGCATGATGGCGTTGAGCATGGCAGTGAGCAGCTCGGCCCGCTCACCGTCTCTGCTCCCTCAGGACCTTGGCTCCTTAGGCAGCGCGTGGGAAGGGGGCTGCCGCAGGGCCAGACAGACAAGGAATAGATCCAACGTCTCTCCATTAACGGGTACCACGCGGCAGTTTGGCTCTGTAAGTTTTTGTCATTGATCTGCCTGTGGGCGTGGGGGTTTGCGAGGACAAGGTTGGTCTGTGCCGGTTCTTGGGAGGCAGAAAACCAAAGCCTCCGCCGCAATGGGCTGCTCTCCTGAGCCCATTAGGGGCCTCAGTCGCGTTTTGGTCTATCCGGTAGCCAAGCATTATCCCGTGAATGCCTGAAAGCCTTCCAGGTTCATCCTCTAACCTCCCCACCAGTTTCCTTCTCTGCGTGTCTGATCAGACTCTGGCAACCTGGGGGCATCCGAAGGCCAACGCGGGAAGAAACGAACAAGAATGCCAATATGTCATTGATTTGCCAAATTCTGCGGTCCCGCCCTGGAATATTTGGGGATCTCCATGTACACTTCTTGTGACTTAGTTAAAGAGAAAAACAGGATAAAAATAATGGAGTCTTGGATGCAAATTTGTTCACCAAGTTACTAATACATTAGATTTCATATGCACTACTGAAGATAAAAAGTGTATCATTCTGAGCACAAAGATGCCAAAGTGTGGCTCACTGAGCAGCTAGAAAGAGAAAGGGGGACGTGGCCAGTGAGAGGAGACCTGATTTGTTGCTTCCCGAGTATGGATGGTAATTTTTGCTGTGAGCATTGGCTGGGTTTGTAGGTAATCCTTGACTTGGCATCCCATGCTAACACTGCAAGGACGTTGAACGCTATTTGTGAGTCAGTGTAGGTGTTGCTACTGTGACAGGGCCAAACTGGGCTTACACCATCTTCCTCAGCATGCTGGAGTTGCAGTGCTCACCGGGAGAGCCCCGCGTGCTGCTCTCTGTGTGCCGCTTACCGCGTGCCGCTCGGCGCGTGCCGCTCACCATGTACCGGTCGTCGTGTGCTGCTTGCCGTGTGCCACTCTTCGCGTGCCGCTCGCCGCGTGCCGCTCACTGCGTGCCGCTCCCCACGTGCTCAGCCAGCTCCTCAGAACCCCAGCCAGCCTCTGCTGGGCTCCAGAGAGACGCCCATGGACTTGGGGCTGGATTAGGCCATCAGCTGCCATGGGAGGGGAGCGTAGCCAGGTCTGCTGGCTCAGACGTGCAGGCAGCGACGACTGCAGCGTGGGGTGGATTGAAATAGCAGACTACAACTGCGTAAAACATTCAGAGTAACTAACCTATGGCTAAGCGACACTGTGTCCGTTTAGGAGTAACGTTGGGCTGCAGGCTAGGAGATGTCAGCCATGGTTCCACAGATTTTTGGCCTCTTTCCCAGCACTGAGGAACCAGAAACAGGTTTACGTGTCCTCCGCGGTTACTCAGTCACAGGAAACTACTGCCTAAGCTGGTGTTTCAGGCATGGTGCGTACTGTTTGCCAGTGGGAAAACAAACACAGAGGAAGCTCAGCCCTGGATTCAGCAGTTTGGTCACTTTTCCAAACACCAACCTAACGGAACGTGCTAATTCATCCCCAAGCCAGTCATGCCCGCTCTCTGTCGCTCCAGCCTGGAAGAGAGGCCATACCCCTCTGCCAGCTCCAGGAGCCCACTCCTTACCATCCAAGGAGCTTTCATTCTCTGTGACTACATGGTATGGTAAATAAACTAAATAATCTCCGCTCCAAAACCGAGTGAAACGGTTCCAGCAGCTGCCATCGGTTTTCTGCCTGTGGAGAACTAGGAAAGTTTACATGGGTGCACACACGTACGGAAACTTTCTCAAACGCGTGGGAGGTTTCCGGAAAGTCTGGCCTGTGGACGGTGGGGTTTACTTTACTTGTTTGCCACATGCACAGACCACGCTTCAGAAGATGCGGGTATTCTCGCTACCCTGATCTACATCTTGTTTATCTGAAATCTGCACAGCGTTGTTCTGTTACACGCAGGAGCAATTGTACCAAAACAGCTGAGACGCACAAGCGCCCACCTCAAAATGACGGCAGCACCGTTAGGCTTCGGAAGGAACTGGGACACATTTCTCCCTATTTACTCTAAAAGTTTGCCCCTCCTAACTCCAAGAAGATCTGGAGATGTGGAATGCATTTCAAGAGAAGCTGTTCTATTTATTCTTGATTTAGACTTGATGAAGTACTCTTTAAGAACAGGTCTTCCTTCTTGTCACTACTATTTTCGTTGTCTCTCCAGCATGACAAGAAAATACTTGCCCAAAATACCAAAACAGGAAAAAAACCTCTTGAGAGCGCCTGCTCTTACAAGATTTCCATCCCAAGTTTTACAGGCTCAGGAGGCCCAGATAAGCTTTGGCTATGCATCCGAGCTCCTGGACTGTTATCCAAACCAAGCACAAGCCCTGAACCTTTTGAAGTTTGTCCATCGCTAGTTACCACATCCAGTTCCTCCCCTTCTGTAACAGGAATTACAGTCTCTGTCTTCAGGAGGTTCTTACGCTCAGTGGCTCTTGATTTCCCATAGGCGGATTTGTACAGTTTCACTAGTGTCTATACCAGGCTTTCCAAAGAAGTCATACCCCTATTGTTTTCCAGCATTTCAGTGTATTTTTCTTACTTAAGACTTGAAACGCACACTGAGTTTATAGTTCCAACGCCAGCCGGACAAAGCATCTGCAGCGCTGGGCTGTGGGTTCAGCGAGGTGCACGCTTGGCCTTTCACCGCTGGGACCAAGGCTCAAGTTCACCCTGCGCTCGGGAGTGAAATACGGTCAGCAGCCTCGGCGCGGTCCCCAGCGAGCAGTAGCTCACACAGTAAAACCATCATACCCAGTTCAGCTTTGGAGAGAGAGGCCGCGCATGCCGGCTGATTTACGGGTTAACCCAGCAGAAGGTACTCCCTGCAGGTCAGGTGTGGTGAGGTCATGGACAGGGCAGTAGTGATGGAGTTTTGGGCTGTAAATTCCCCATCTTTAAAAGGCTGTAACAGACAACTCTGAACCATTTGGGTAAAGTTCCTCCGTAACTCCGGAAAAACGCTCTCGCTTCACGTACTGTGTGCAGGACTGCCTCTCTTTCCTTTTCCTCGCGTCGGGTATGAGGTGAGGTACCACGGTAACACAAGTTGGAGACTATCTGCTCAGTACTTTCAAGTTCATTTACAAAATCCAGTGGCGATTGCTTCAATTAGGGTCATCTGGTCATGTATCCCTTGATCCTTTGATCACCAAGGCAGAAATACCATGTTGGTAATCTCTGGGCTACCATTTGGGTTAATGAATCGGCTTGACTTTAATTCTAGCCCAGATGTAATCTTGGATAGCTTAACGGTTTGTTCCAACATGAACTCCAATTGATTGCGAACAGTTTCTTTATTTAGAGCGAAAATTCTTTTTTATAACTTGTTTCTCTTCCTAATTAATTCTAGAGCAATTAAATCAAACCTTGATCTGTGGCAATCAAGATTAAATCGTGGTATAGGTTAGGCTGCTAATACCGTCTTGGAGTTCATTATTATCAAGGCTAACAGCAATCAGCAGAGGGGGGAGACGCTGATGCAGCGAGGGTTACAGATCCGAGGACTTGTTCTCGGTTTTAATAGCTGATCTGATTTAATGTATGATAATACTTGCACTTATTTAGTAACTGTTTTCCAAGGAGCTCAACGTACTCTCCCAAAGTTAATTTATTCTCACAACACTGATGTGCAGGAGGTAAATATTATCTGCCAGGGACACAGAGAGGTTCTGGGGCGTGGATGAGCTGTGGGCTGAGCGCAGAGGCACCCTGGGGCCCAGGTCGTACTTCCGTTAACAGAGCACTAGCCGGGGCCTCGCCGTCAGGCCTGGTTATGGTAAGGGGGGAACAGCACCTCGTCCGTAAGCACTCACGGCGCATCCTGCTTAACATGGGTTTGTTGGCCATCGCATCCAGGCACCTCTCAGAGCTAAAAGCCATCTGTGCTGTTAGCTGGCTGCCTCAAAGACCTCCCTCCCTCACACCTCCTCGAGAGGACTCGCCCTGCAGCTCAGCCCTGCAGTTGCCAAGAGGGATTTGCATCCCCAGAGGTAAAGAAAATTCATTTGTAAGTTGTTAACAAGATGGAGGCTGATGAATCCGACGGATGTTGTGGTTCTTAGCTCTGCCTAAGTGGTCTGGCCTGTCCACATACCTTCTTTTCAGGTCAAATCTGGATTTAAGGGAGAATGAAAGGGGCACTTTCAGCCCTGCCTACCCTCAAATCAAGGCACTGATGCCCCAGCCAAGCCCCAGCCGACCCGGTCCTCTGCCCGGATCTCTGTTCGTAATGGTGTTACCCCATGCTGTGGCAGATTAATTCTGGCCGTGCAGGAAACTCCTGCCCCTTTGGGTCATCCCTGTGCCGTACAGCCATTGTGTGGAAAGGCCCAAGTCACCCCGCCTCGACTCAGACAAGGAAAACACAAGGAAGCATGGCAGTGTTGTTTGTACTCGAGTTCTATATTAGCCTGAAAAACTTACAGCAGTGCCATTTTCAATTCAGTGTTATGCTGGAAAGGTTGCAAATTAATTAGAATTATGCCTTCTTTGTGCCAAGTGATAATTTACTGCAATTAATTATCAAAAGATCTACTGCTGTCAATTACGGTACTTGCTCTTTGGGGGGGAGAAGCTATTTACGTATAGCTAAATTCTGTAACAAAGTTCCATTTCACTTTTATTGTTTTCAATTAAACTCTCGTCATTTGCTTTCCCTCTGCCAAACACAATAAAGACTCGTTAAGAACTAATCATGCTACTGTGACCTTTTTTTTAATCCCAGCACTAGCTAGGCCTGCACTGAGTCAACACTCCTATTGTTACACCTGCAAATGGTAGGTGGAGAGGAGCACACTTCAGCATTAATGAGCACAGCTGTGGTCTCTCTTACATTCAACACTTGTAAAATAGAGCTCTTTAAAGTGCCATTATCACAATATTGATAGAGTTATTTATAGTATTGCAAACGTTCCCAGTCATAACAGAGTCCTTGTTATCCCCCACAGCAGTTCACGTTGTTGCCATCCCCTGGACTCATTCCACGTTTTGCGATAAGGCACCAGGTGGACAATCCTTCACAAATCAGCTATAAAAGACGGTAGGAAAACTTCGGCATAAGCAGGTTCTGGAGCTGGGAGTAGGTCAAGCTGTCAAGACCCAGCCTGCACAAGACCTGTCACGTTCTTCCCCGTGTTGCCTGGGTGGGATGTGAAAGGAAGTTACAGGCAGCACAAGCTGCAAATGATCTGGATGGGACTGTCCAAATTAGAGCTGCTTTTTGCAGTTACTAATACTGTTTTACCATCATTCAGTAAAACAGATGTAAGTTCAAACTCTTGGTGTCAGTCGCTGAAAACAAATAGCACAGGTGCCAACTTCGGTTGCTAAGGGAATATGAGCTTCTTGGGCCTCACAGCGTGTGTGCAAACCACTGAGGATTGTCCAGGGCAGAGGTTCTGCTGTCAGCACGAAGGTATTTGCCTTTTTCAGGTGTCCTGCTACGCCGCTTGGTCTCCTGACGTGCTACCGCAGCACCAGCCCACATGCTCGAAATGAAGTCATAGGGGACCATCAGCGCGAGTGTTCCCAGCCTGGCGACTGCAGCGCTGAGCGCCTGTTGGTGAGACTGTCCCTATTGCAGTAGTTCATGTTATCCTGTGGTCACGTTTGGCCCTGCGTCTCACTGAAGGTCTGGAGGCATGTTCTGTGGGGATGCGTGCACGGGAAGGTCTCCAGACCCATCCTACAGACCCAGCAAAGCAGCAACGGGGGAATTCAGTGCAGCTGTCAGGGCCACGTGAAGACTCCGTGTTCTGCCGCCAGCCGTGCTTGGAGCGTGGTGCTGGGGGCTTGGAACTGGGCACGGGAGTCACTGCTGGGGATGTCTCGAAGCTACCTCCTTGGGGCAGTTATAGAGCTCACAGCCCAGGGGGAGCACAGCCGCTTGCGTGGATGGCAGTTCTCCATCCGGCTCACGCCGGCAGCTGAGGAAGAGCACTGGGGCGAGTCTTGGACCCTGCAGCCATTGCCTCCGAGAATTATACCCCCTCTTTCTGGCTGTAATGCTTTATTTCTGTAGTTACAGAGCAGGAATAACTTTGCTTCCGACCTGCTGTCCCTTCTCTGAGGCAAATCATTTTGTCATAATTCAGCCCTGATTTTAGAAAGAATTGCAGAAAACCCACAGATCCCCAAAGAGTAAAACTTCAACAAACACTTTGCAACTTATGAATGATTTCCCCAGACCCATCTATTTCCTGTCTTAAGTGCTGTGTAGCTGAAAGGCTAGCTGTAAGCCAGCCCAGTGTTCTGCCTCCAAAGGACGCGTTGGTGGTACCGGGCAGCTCGGGGCCGCAGCCCAGCAGTGCTTGCCCGCAGGTGCTGGGGGCTCAGGTCTCCTGCCGGCACGCAGCCTGGCGCAGCGCTTCCCAGCGTGAGGGGGTGTGTCAGCTGTCCCTGCACCCCTGGGAAGGGGGAGGTCAGCTCCTGCTCACTCTGAGGCAGGGGGCAGCTGGGGTAGGTACTTCAGCACAGTTTTAAATCCCTGGAGTGGCCTGGGCTGGTGCGTGTCAACTTGAACGCAGTGGGGGTGTGAACTGATGTGTGCTCTGTTGTTCGCAAGGGCTCGCGTCTGCTTTCTGCAGGAGCTCTTCTGCAGACGCCTCTGACTTCTTAACTCTCTTCAGTTCCGAAGGGTTTCTGTTCCTAGGTTTGCTTGCGTCTGTGGCTCGTACCTATGTTTCCTCTCACTATGATTTGGGGCACCTCTGGTTTCGTTGGTGTGTTTACTCTCAGCTGTGTCAGTACGGTAGAATAAAGCTCAAGAGAGGGCGGGCGGGGGGGATAAAAGCCTTCCAGTTACTTTGGGATTTGGAAGAGTTTTCACGTTCTGAGGAGCTTTGGGGGATTTTGGAAGCGTTTCTGTTTCTCAGCTAGAGGAGGGAGAGAGCCCGTGTAGTTGCGGGGGTGAGGAGTTGTGTGAGCGAAGGGAGGGAGAAGGCTGGGAAGCCGGGCTGTCACCCGGGGGCCTGC
The DNA here is from genome assembly GCF_000690775.1 of Eurypyga helias. Lineage (NCBI taxonomy): Eukaryota > Metazoa > Chordata > Aves > Eurypygiformes > Eurypygidae > Eurypyga > Eurypyga helias. Next base: position 14,825 of record NW_010253458.1, read on the forward strand.
TCCGCCGTTCCCTCTGAGCGGGTGACCTTGGTAACAAGGAAATGGCTGTTCTGAACAGTGCCCTTCGCGAAGGAAAAGCCAGAGCCGGGCTGGAGCGGGAGACTGGGAGTAGTACGTTGCGTTTTGTGCCCCTAAACTTACTGAGGAATGGCAACTTTGGTGCACATGTGATTAAACTAATCCAGTTAAAATCAGCAAAGGATTTCTCATAATTCAATTGGAGTTGTTTTTAATGTTTGGACTTTAGTCAAGGACAGCTTTATTGATTGAATTTAATTGCATATATTTTCCTGTCCATTTATTGAAGCCCATTTTTCAAGTCACTTGAGAGGCTGCTAACATTTCAGAAAGGGGATATGCCAAAGCATTGCTTTAATTCATTATCTTTTGGACATACAGTAGTTGCTACTTGGCCCGAATGAAATCCGTTAGAGAATGTGATAGCATAATTACCTACAGGTATCCAAAACTGCTTTTAACTGAATTCTCTAGGAGGTTAGACATAAGATCTGTCTTGCCCTTACATTGGATGCAATGTCTGGGATTTCAATGATAAATAAATATTTCGTCAACTGAGGACAGATTTTTCTCGTTTCCATATGTTGCTGATGGACTAAAATTCTTGTGAGGTCTTTATTTTTCCTTAATATGTAAAATAAGTCTCTTACAGATCAGCTCAGTAGCTCTTTCAAAATGTGTGAACACAGTCACCCTTGAGGTGAAGAGGAAACTGCCTCTGACTCGCTTTCTTACGAACTGTGCTCAACCCTGGGGCTCCTTACACAAAAGGGCACATTAGCTGGATTGCTTCACCCTGCCTTGCGATGACGTGAAGCCTGAGATCCTCCAAAAGTCAGGTCAGCCTGCTTCCACACGGAGCAAAGGGTGTGGGCTGGAATACGCCGTAGGAAGGGCAGCAGCCGCGTTACCCTGCCAACCCCCCTGCCACAGCCCTACTGCTTTGCTGACCCAGAGCTGAAGAGGGAGCGCTGCCCCTGTCAGCTTGGTCCCCGCTTTCCTCGCCTACTTTTCACGGTCTTTTGCTCCCAGTCACAGCTTCCCGACTTCTACAAGTCCTCGGCATAGCAAAGAAGGTGTGTGCGTGCATGTCTGTAAGGATGCAGGAGCTTCTGCTGGCAGGTGTGGTCCCTCTGCCCGCTGGCTCAGCTCGCTGGCTCTGCACTGAAGGCAACCGGCGCCGTGGTCTTGTGTAGGAAAACGAGAAGTAGCAAGAGTTGCCCCTGCCTGGATTGCACTGATCAGTGGTAGGCCTAAGTGAACGTGTGAATCTACCTATAAAGCTCTGGCATACGGTGCTTGTCGGGTACCTGCCTGTTGCGCAGGGGGATGCGTAAGGCTAGGTTCAAAAACTGCAAATCAGACACAATCCAGACTTTGACCCATCCTCATGTAAGAAAGCATATTCCTTCCGTGGAGTGAGGGAATGTTCCTACAAAGCCCAGGTTTCGTGCTCTTCTCTCGCTAGCTCCATGGTTAACAAACACAGGCTGAAATACCTGATGTCTGTAACACCTCCCCGCGAAACGCTGACGCTGAAATGTTGCCTGATTCACAAAAGATTTTGCTGGGGAATCCAGTGATCGAATCTGATAAGAGGCCCACGGAATTCCTTTCACAAGGAGCTCAACCACAGAGGGTTATGTGATTTGAGGGCCACTGAACATCAACACTTTTACCAACTGAATCAGAATTACGGAAACACCTGCATGGCAGCATCTGCAGACTCATTCCATCCCGCCACATGGTATCTGATGTGTGATTCTGCTGCTTTTTAATCAAATGCATTGTGATGGCAGTATGAAATTTCAGTATGAATGCACCTTGATGTAGGAGACACTAATGGCTGCCGTCCATTCCTACCAGTTAAGAGACAAACTTTCTGGGAGGCAACAGGGGCCGGTTGGTTTAACTCATCACCCGCTTTGTAAATGACATTTAATTGCACGGGAAGAGGGCATGTTCGCAGGACACTGCTGGGATTGAGCACCCAGAAGTTAGCAAATGTTTGCAGAAGGTTGTAGAGTGGCTTCCGGGAAGCCCTGGAAGGCGAGGCAGGCTTTTGCGCTCTGCCCAAATGGTGCCTGTTCCCTCTAAAACCCGCAGAGAGCTTAGCTTAATGCTAGAAGACTTGAGCTGAGCATGTGCAAGCTCTGGGTTTGTAAAGGGGTTTCAGATCTGGTGGATTTTTGAGGCTGCCTTAAGAAACAGATGATGCAGGCCAGTGTCCTGGTTGTTGCTTTCAAATCATGATGTCATCGGAGCTTTTCAAGGACAAACCACCAGAATGGTAACACTGAAACATTTTTTTCTAGCACCTTTCTTAGATGAATTAGTTTGGATAAAAATTTGCCAGAAAGCAATCAGCCTGACAAACACACGAAGTTTGGAAAATGTCCTCTAGAGGCTAGTACCTGATGAAGGTACGGTCACTGCAGACCAGCTTCTAAAACAGGGAGCACTTGGGCAGTGGGTAGCACGGCGAGTTACCGCTGCCGAAATCACTGCATTTGGCTCTGTCCTGAGATGTGCCTCTGGTTTAGCCTTCAGAGGTGAGTCCCAGTGCCCACAGGACTGAATTCATTACTTCTGCCCTGATACCGGGCTCTGCCCACAGTGTAGCTGGTGGGGTCGGGGCCAGGTCTTCTGGAAAACAGACTTTGTTGTGTCGTGGTACCCTGCGACCGGCTTGTTCGTGCTTCTCGTACCATTACAGCAAGGCTGAAAGCACGGAGTGAGGTAGAAAGAGAAGATTTAGACTAAGTAAATTAATTCCTGAAAGGCTGGTACTGAAACACAGTGCTTCCTGCCCATGTTTGACTTGACTTCAGTTCATTGGTCCCTAGTGCACCCAGAGTTACAGCTCAGCAAACATCTCCAAGGATCGTACATTTAAAAAAAACCACCGGCCTCTCAAATCTCAAAGTGTAGCTTGAAGGCAGAAAACCTCCCGGCAGAAAAGAGCTTGAGAGAACACGTCGTGACTTGGCCATTTCCCCTTTCAGACGTGGACACATGCTCACTACAAATTACACTGAAATCGGTAATTATTTTCATACGGTTAGCAGAGAATAATGATTCGACATTTGCATGTCCCTGACTTGCAGTGGGGTGGGATTACAGATGGTACAAGATGCATCAGTTTTACAAAACATATTGAAGACTTCAACTTCGTGACGGAAAGTGTTCTGTCATCACTTAACTTCCATGCACACGAATACCAGCGTGGAGGGGAGCCCGCAGTTACGCGAGCCGCTGGAGATGCAAAGAACAGGTACGCAGACGTAAAATGTAAATGCTCAACGTTACTTTGGCCTTCCATTTGTTTTCAGAAGTCCTGAATGTTAAAGCTCCAACCGTCCTGCCTAGATGGAGCCTCAGACAGAACCCAAACATCCAAGTCCAGTTCACGGCATTAAAAACCTGCCCCTCCTCCAGTGGAGAGGCCGAACTGGATATTGTGGCATGGTAAACAGGAGGGAATACACAGAATAAAGCCACTTTTTGCAGTAATTTCAGATTGCAGTTCGTGTCTGTGGAGTACTTAACCTCAGCCTGCAAACCCACCGAGCTGCTCCCGTGTGAACGAATGCGAAGGAAAGGGAGGTTGCGTTTGGCGGCCCTGTGAGCGCGGTGCTGTCTAATAGCAGTGAAGTTTGCCCTGAGAGATCTGGATCAACATCAGAAAAACCCATCTAGTGAAGTGCCCAGCAAGGGGTTCATTCTCACGTCCGTGCTCATACGTTCAGTCCCATTGACAAGCATCCGTGGGCGCTGCAGGCACGTATGGATATGTGAATAGCTCCGATGGGAGCCGCCTAAAGTAGCGTTCGGCTATATAGAGATCACTTCAGCCGCCAAGATAAAATAATCTAGGGGGAGAAGCCTTACAGAATGCTGTGACTAAACCAGATCATTTAAAGAAATTGGTAAATAATGGAGGTTTAAAATGAGACATCAAAATAAAACCCACCTTAGAATCTATTCTTTGAACTAAATAGCAAACAAGGATTAGCTTTTAGAAATTAACCGCTGGCCAAAGTCTACAAAATGGCTTGTAACTCTGAGTACTCTAATTTTTAGAGCCCCTTTGTCTTACTATTACTCTGTATTCTAAATAGAAACAAGGGGCACAGCAACAAGATCTTACTGACAAGAGGGGAGCTGTGAAAAGCACTGCTAAGTGTTGGTCTGCTGAAGAACGTGGTACGAGAAATAGTGGCAGTTCTGCAATAGGTCCAGGATAATGATTCTCCTGAGGTTATGCAACACCAAGCACCACCCTCTCAATGTCAAAGCCTTGCAGAAACTCCTTGAGAAAGCTTTCCGGCTGCAAGGCCTCCAGCAGCTAGTCTGCTGGACAACAGAGATCCCTGAAGAATTTGTTCTCCTTCTGCAGGCAATCTCTGGGTTTTTCCCTGAAGCCACTGCCTAGTTCCAGATCCCATCGCGATTTGCAGGACTGTTCGTACTTACACCTGCATAGCTGAAACAACAAACCCTTTCCTGACAGTTACACATCAATGGCTGTAGTGAACAATAAATCATCAATTAACAGAGCAGACAGCAGTCACTGCTGGAGGGGTTTAAGACAGTGATAAGCACCCATCATAAGAACCTAAACTGGTGGGATATGGAGTGGATGACAAGTAAATAATGTCTATGAATCAGGTCTAATTGTGATCAAGATCACTGGTTTCCTTTCCTTGTTCTGGAGCCCACTGTGGAATTCAGCCACCTGAACTGGAAGTTACTGCAGGGTCCTGGATGTCCACATGTCTCACTGGCTTCGGACCCAGGTCCAAACCGTTCCAGCAACGCTGCTCTGGAACGTCCCGAGGGGAAGCAAACCGTATGACTGACAGTGAAAGCTCTTACCCTAGAAGATGTCCTTTTCCTGTGGTCATTTAGACTGATGGCCAACCCATTAATCACGGGAATCCAAAGCTTGTTGGGTCCCTGCTGGCCAAAGCACTTGAGAAGACAGAAGTGGCCGTGATCCCGCAGACGCCTGCGGGTAGTTACACATGGCGATGGCGGTGCGTGAAAGAGCTGTTTAGGAACTGATGCTAAGAGGAGAGGTGCATTGCCTTCCTGTATAGACTGAACTAATTTCTGATCTCCAAGTGCCTTTGGGTCTTGGAAATCAAAGGCAAATTTAGCGAGGCAAAGAAAATCGGTTTTAGGGGTTCATCTGGAAAAGTGATACATCTCCATTGATTTTCACCGGTTCTGGGAGCTGATGGTACTGTATTCTATAAGGCTATTTCATCGGGCTTGTGGCAGAGGGCAAATGCTCCGCAGAGGCCAGAATCTGGAGGCCCACTCTTCCCAGAGTGTCTTCTCTACCCCCCACCACACCTTTCGATCTGCCTCTGATGTCTGTGGATGTCAGGACACAAGGATGCATAGCACAGACAGGCGGGCAGGTTTAGGAGAGCTAAGATGTGGCGGCGGACTCTCTCCTGAAAACCTCCTGAAGGAAAGAGGAGGGAAGATGAGAAGACTGCTCCTCCTCCGAAGAGTACCAGACAGCCACAGCCAGGTAGGGGAACTCCGAGTTATGTTGCTGTTAGTGAATATTTATGACATAGGCACTAGTTGAATGTTACGGAATGCTGGCCAGAAAGGGAGTGATGGAGATAGATTCCATTTAAGCAGTATTTGTTGTTGAAACTCAAAATGCATGTGACATTTTCAGTACCATTTCTTAAGACTGTTTTGCTAAGATCCATTATCAGAAATTGTTTTTACTCTACATGTACACTGATACAGTAAGTATCTAGAGATTCTAAGTGGAAAGTAACGTTGCAAGGAGCAGTGAAGAGAGATGACAACACGTTTTGTCTTGTTTTCTAGATTTCCACTTCTGGAAGACAGTCTACCTACACCAGACATCATTCTATCAAAAGAAAAGAGGAAGACCCATTTATGTTCACAGATTGAGAAATAAATCACCTTCACATCATACCACCACACCCTGGATCTACCAGTAATTTTAATGAAGTTCCTCAGATTACATCCTTCCTGGCAAATCATTTCAGTTCATGTCTCATTTTAAGCTGCTGAGTTGGTCAGTGGGACAATTCCCTGCTTAAAGTTGATTACCAGCATCACTGCAAAGCCAGAAGGCAGGTCATCAGCCACCAGATAGATCTCTGCCCCAGTCCCTGGGAACAGATAGCTGTCCAGGCTTTGCCGTCGCTGACAATCTCAACCTTTGGGATTTGAGTTATCAGTGAATAGTGCTGCAGTGTCCTTCTGCTTTGGCTTGCTGTGGTGTTATCGGTGGCTCTTATAAGGACACGGGGTAGGAGTTAACAGTGCAGATACATAGACTGAAACACCGTTGATGGCATTCTTCACTTATACATACAGCCGATGCATAAATGCACGCGTTTCATAGAGGTTTGTCCTGAAATTGCCCTAAAGAACAGTGCTCAGAGGGAAACCACCAGGACCACCTGGAGACACACTGACCTCGCAGTTGGTGGACAGTGTGAGGGAAGGCCAAACCGTAGGCTGAAACCCCCAGTCAGCTACAGACAGTTGGGAGAGTGCCTCAAGGAAGTAATTAGGAGGGGGATACATGCAAGAAAAAGTGTCATCTCATCACGCATTACACGAAGCATCGTGAGCTCTGCTGGATGGAGTTACTTTGCAGAGCTTGACTCGGTCAGCTGAGCTGAGATTTTACAGAGAGTGCTTAGTATAGACGGAAAATGTTATAACCAGCTAAAATGGCATCTTCCCTGGAGCATCCTTCTCTAGGGAAAAAAAGCCTGACCCTCGCCAGCTGTACCTGCCAGTGCTGCTCCCACAGAGGAAGAGGGCTGCCGGTGCACAGCAGGGCTGGCTGGGAAGGCTGCAGGGAGCAGCAGGGGAGACCTGAGCATGAAAATACTTCGTATCACATCTGGTTACATCCATCTGTAAAACTGGTAACAACACAGACACCTAGTAGTTACATCTCACGGGCTAATAAATATATTTAAGGGAAGAAGGGATTGTGCTGAGCCTTCACTCTGACCTCCTGCACAGGATCAGTCTGTGCTATTTGATTTTACGGAGGTTAGCTCCCAGCTTTCATCAGGGGCTACCAGGTCATCTAGGACAAGAGGAAACGGCCTCAAGCTGTGCCAGGGGAGGTTTAGATGGGATATCAGGGACAATGTCTTCCCGGAAAGGGCTGTCAGGATTGGAAGGGGCTGCCCAGGGAGGGGGGAGTCCCCATCCCGGGAGGGGTTTCAGAGCCGTGTGGACGAGGTGCTGAGGGACAGGGGTCAGTGGTGGGCTGGGCAGTGCTGGGTCAGAGGTTGGACGGGGTGGGTGGTCTTAAGGGTCTTTTCCAACCTAAACAATTCCTTGATTCTGTGGTAGGCTGAACTGTGCTTTGTCTGAACTTTGATGGGAGACCCCTGAGAACATGCTAGAGCTGAAAGCCCCTGCTTTCTCTTCCTTCTGCATTACACTGAGCTGTCATTGGAGGCACCACATGGTGATACCTTAGTCTTGAAACAGCCTGTCTTTATTCAGGGTTTTGGCAGTTGTTGAACCTTTTGGAGGCATGAGAGAGGAACAGGTTTGTAGGATGCAGACAACACCTAGGATACTTGTCTGGGAACTGCTGTGGTGGGAATGTATGGCCGCAGAGGCAGAAGGTGTGTGAGCAGCAGGACAAGTGACTGTCAGCATTTCCTACGCAAGTCAATTCCTGCAGCAGGACCACTGCTGAAAAAGAGGCTTGGGGTGAAGTTTCAGCCTGTGGCACACTCCGATGCAGGAGTTTTATTCACACTGTGAATAAAACAGACCTCCAGGCAGAAGATGCCCAGGGGTGGGATAACTGCTTCTCCTCTGCAGAGAGCTCTGGGGAATGGGCTGTTTTCTGCCAGGAGGTAGGCAAGGGGTGACACATCACCTTGTGGGGGGCTGCCTTGCGGTTTCGCGTAGCTCCGTCAGCACATAAACTCAGTCTCTGTCTTTTAAAATAATACGTTACGGGAGATATGTGAATGTGTGAGATCTGCACCTGGCGTGGATCTGGAGAGACCATGAAATGTGTAAGACATGTTAAGACTTGATTATTCCTTTGCACAGGTGTACGTTCCTGCTCCCAAATACTTATGAAATGTCTCTGCCGATGCGTACAGCCTCACAGCACGGAAGGCTAGAGAAAGCCCCTTGACATACGACAAGCCATCCTGTGCCTTCGCCCCTGCGTTAAATGCACTAACTTGGTTTTGGTTACAGCAGGTCTTCTAGTCTTGCTTTGAGAACATAAAAAACCCTGCGGTATCCACTTTGTGCCTTGAAAGTTAGCCTTCAGCCACACCTGCTAATTAAAAAAACCCAAAACATAGATTCTGGCTTGAGTTTGTCTGACGTCAGCTTGCAGATACCCATTTTTCTCTGAAAGATTCAGAATGTCATTGGTATCCAGCAGATACTTCAGACAGATCTCATAGATACTTAAATACTCCCACATTATACTCGCGTCACGTCTCAGTCTTCTTTCCAGTAAGCTAGGCAGATTGAGTGCTTTAAGTCTTTCACCATTAAGCACTTTTCTTCAGCCCTGAAATCCTCTCTGTGGCTCTTTTCTGCACCCTCTCCAGTTTTCCAATGATCTTTTAAAAGTGTGAGCACCAGAAATCGCATAATCTTGTATTGTCTGTATTAAAACCAATTGTGTTTGAATGGGCTCAGCTCATCAAGGAACTGAGATCACTTGGAGTGTCATTCTCATCATTGCCTGTCACTCCACTGATGTTCCTGTCACCCTCAAACTTATCAGCTGTGAATTTACAGTGTTTACATCCAAATCATTGAAGAAAACAGTGACTAGCATCTGACCTGGTGCTGATCCTGGTAAAACTCTCCCATTTGATAACGCTTCCTGATTCATAGCTACTTTTTAACAGGCTGTTAGCCAATTCCTAATCTAATTAGTGCATGCTCTGTTGCTGTTTCTAATGTTTTTTGATCAGAATATCACACAGTGTTAATTCTAATCTCCATAAAAAATGAGTATCACATCTCTTCATTGACCTTTATCATTGAGTCTTTACCTTCATCACATTATTTGATGCGCCTCATCAAAGAAAGAAATTGCGTCTGCCTGATAAGGCTTATTTCTCCTAAAACTGTATTTACCGTCATTAATTATATTTCCATTCTTCACCGTTTCAATCCCACGGCAGCTTTTCCAATACACAGTAACAGCTCATGGTGTGTGAGGGGCCTGCCTTTGAGGTCAGTGCGTGTGTTACCAGCCCAGCCAAAACAATCCTTAGACCCACTCTTTGAAAACTGACACGTCTCGTTGTAGTGGCTTGCTGCTTCTTTACATGTAGATCTCATCCGTTGATTAAAAACGACTACTTGCCGTGCTGTCTTAGGCATAACCTGTGAAAAAACTCCGGTAGTAAGTATGTTCACTCCTCGCCATGGTTTTCCAACTGTTTCCCAGTGACCGCTAGTACAGAAATCATCACAAGCCTAGACTTCCAGGGAGAGCTACAGGCATCCCGCAGCATGCCTTGCGAGAACACCATGAAAGGGACGATGATGAAATATCAGCTATCATGTAGCTATCTATAAATGTTAGATTTCTACAAAGTGATTCCACTGAATTGTAATTAAGGGTTTGAAAGTCGAATGATTTTAAGTGCTAGTTTTAATTACCGCTTGGTGAACTTTAGTGTGTTAGAATTGTCACAACTTTCCTTTAGAATTAGTGTCAAGCCAGGCAATACAGTGGGAAATTATTAACTCATACTTTGGTTCAGCAATTATCTGCATTACAAGGTTTATGCAATTAGCTGTTTAAGATGTCATTATATTTTGCCATCTGGTACACAGGAGTTTATGCATATGAACAGGCACGTGTTGAAGTGATTTTCACTATATGACTCTTGATCTCAACCCAAATCATCACTATAATGAGTGGAAGACACAGTGTACAGTACATTAGTGGCAGGTGCATACTATCAACTTCATTTTAATAGAAGACTTTCATGTTTCCATTTTTAAAGTATTCTGCACAAGTGCTGAAAAATTAATTGCTCGTTTGCAATTTAGCAAAAACTGGGGACATGTTATTGCTAAATGCTAAGGAACATCAGTTTTCAGAAAAGCGGCCACTAATTTAAGTTCTTTCCATCTGTAACTTCAGGCCAATTTCTGCTCCAGACAAGAAAGTCTCAGAGAGGTTCAGCTTAAAACGTTTCGTTCCATGCTGAACACGCTGAATTACCTTTGATAGTCTCACAGCACTCGAAGGCTCTTGAAGCTGTCGCAGAGCATGCTGCGCGGATGCCTTACAACCCACCTGTGGTACAGTCAGACTGCAACAACCTACAGTGTCACCCGTCTGTGCTGTGACCTGCGTCCTTGGTCTTACCTCAGTCAGTCTGATGTCACTTTTGGCTGTTGGCTCACACTTGACACGCAGATTTTAAATCTAGGGAGAAAAAGGTATTGCTGTCGGCAGCCTAGCACAAGGAAATCCTAGCTTCCAGGCGGTACAAAATGTAAGTATTCATAATGACAGCACCGTGTACTTAGATAATAGCTGGTATTTTTGATGCATACTGCGTCTGGTGTTCCAAAAATACTTGCAACCTTTAATTAATTAAACTGCATGCAGCTATTAACCTCATTTGACACAAGGAAGCCAGGCTCTGGGACTGTAAGAGACCTCCTCGGTCACGGGAAGGCTGTGCAGAGTGAGCGAGCCACCAGCAGGGACTGTACTCACCGAACCGCAGTGCAGACTCCTAAAACCGGGCGGCAGCTGCGGCACTGGCATTCAGCTGTAAAAGTAGGTGCAGTGTTTGGGGCAGGACAGGGGATTGGCAGCGGGGAACAGACAGGATGGGTCCTGCCACCTCCTCCTCGCAGCTGGACTAAATGTGGTCTGCTCGCGAGACACCACCAATCGCGTCCGTCTGCTGGAAAAGCACGTTATATAGGAGTATTTATTATCTGGGCTTCTGGTACTACACTCTGGGTGCTCCCCGTGCCTCGGGGCAGCGGTGGTTGTACATTCCCAGGCCCTTGAATTCCCAGGCCATTCCCAGGCCCTGCTTCCAGCCACGGCCCTGGTTCGAAGGTGCTGCTTCTGCATGTGCAGCCGCTGCAACTGCATTATTGAATTACATTAAGAGGCCGCCCTCTAGTGTCCTATTTTATTACTTGGGTAAAAAGATGGGCAGGGCGGGTAAAAACCCGTGCTTTCACCTGGCGAACAGCGAAGCGAGTGGTCAGGAAACATTTCTGTGGCGCGCGTTGCAAAGCGCTGTCAGGTCGCAGTCCCTAAAATTTGGTGTAAAAGGGGTTTTGTACTGAGGTCCAGGAAGCTAATCCCAGAAGGGCCGAGGACAGTAACGCTCAGGTCTGTGCGTGCAGACGCTGAGGCGCGGAATCTGCCTGCTCTCTAACACCGTTAGCGGTGACACGCGGCTGCACCTCT
>NW_010253458.1:26806-27122 GCF_000690775.1 Eurypyga helias
TGTGCCAGCGACACTCGGGGAGCACCAGGAGATGTCCTTCGCAGCGACACTCCCACTGCACGGGGATCGTTTTCCTCAGGCTAAAACCGAACAGGTGATGGACATCAGGTGACAGGCAGTAATCATTCAGGAGTTTGCAACGTTTTGTAGCTAAAATGGGAAAACACTAACACCCAACAGCCAGGTAAATACTGAACCCTTGCTGGTGTTACGGCCCTGCTACACAGCCTCTTGGGCGCTGCCCTCCCTGGGCCGGGGGGAAGCACATCCCAGCGCTGCAGCAGCCGGAGGGCGTGAGGTTGGCGGGAGCGCAGCC
>NW_010253459.1:0-607 GCF_000690775.1 Eurypyga helias
AGAATACAGAATAGAGAGTTGGAAGGGATCTACAACCTACAGTCATCTAGGTCAACTTCCTGAGAAATTCATGGCTAACCAAAAGTTAAGGCATGTTTTCAAGGCAATGACCCAAATGCCTCTTAAACAGTGACAGTCTGGGGGCATTGAATACCTCTGTAGGAAGCTTGTTCCAGTGTTTGATTACCTTCTTTGTAAAGTAATGCTTCCTAACGTCCAGTCTAAAATTCTCCTGCCACACCTTTGAGCCATTCCCATGTTTCCTATCACTGGATACCAGCGTTAGGAGATCAGCACCTCCTTCTCCGCTTCATCTCCTCAGGAAGCTGCAGAGAGCAATGAGGTGACCCATCAGTCTCCTTTTCTTCAAACTAGACAAACCCAGAGTCCTTAGATGCTCCTCATAGGACATTCATTCCAGGCCTTTCATCAACTTTCTTGCCCTCCTCTGGAATATATGCCTGCTGACAACTGACCCTGAGATCCCTTTCTTCAGGGCTGTTCTCCAGCTGTTTCTCTCCCATTTTATACTTGTGCCCAGAGTTATTCCATTGTAGTTGCAGAATCCAGCATTTGGACTTGTTAAATTTCATCTCATTCATCATTG
>NW_010253459.1:676-890 GCF_000690775.1 Eurypyga helias
CCCTCAAGAGAGTCAACAGCACCTCACAGCTTGGCATCATGAGCAGATGTGCTGGATTCAGCCAGGAAAGAGTTATATCTCTTTACCATGGCTGCTAGGAAGCGCTGTTCCTGTATACAGGGAGAAGCACTGATAAGTTCTTAGCTGGCACTGAGGAATGCCTGTACTAGTTTCAAAGTCTTTTCTCCGCATCTGATACTGCAGCTGCGTTCCC
>NW_010253460.1:0-2165 GCF_000690775.1 Eurypyga helias
CCCTTATTGAAGCTTTTAAGGCTGAGCCTGACATCCCCAGCGCGACAGGTTTTACCCATCTCGCTGCACCCTGCTCCTGGGTGCGTGCAAATTAATTTCAAGCCAGTTTTGGAGATATTAATTAAATCCTGATATTCTAAGCGTTGGCTTAATTAAAACCTATTTCTGCTCAAATTTATTGAGCCGAGAAGTTCTCATCTGTCACCCCGGAGTGAAACCGGTGATGAACCAGCAGCTCAACCCCTTCTTCAACTTAATTATTTTTTGAAGTTAAAACCCACTGAATTTAGGGCTGGAATTTCAAATGTTTGGTTTTTTTTTTTTTAAAGGCTTTTGAAAATGAAGTGGTTTAATTCCAGTGTTTCTGGATATAAATAAAGCTTTGGGGTTTCTCACTTGGATGAGGAACTCAAGTCTTGATGAGGAACTCAAGTCTTTCCCATCCCAACGCTACCTTGGATCCGGAGAGAATGGCCCCAAAAAGATGAAGAAGTCGGAGCTGAAGCGTTTCGGGGAGCTGCCCTCCAGCTTGGAAACTCTCTGTGAGGATGAGGAGGGAAAGATTTATTTTGGGGAGTAAGGAGAAAAAAAATAGGGGAAAAAAAAACCCCTTTTTTACCCAAATCCACCCCAAAACCCAGCCCATTTGGTGCTGGACCCTGTTGCTGATGGAGAGAATGAGGATGCTCAAATTTTTTTCTGCTCTAGTTGCGTTGGGGAGGAGGGTGGGGTGATTTTTTTGTCCTAATAAAACAGGTGTTCTGGTCTAAAATAAGGTTCGGTTTGGGGATTTACAGGCAGTTGGGTTCATTTTAGGTGATTTTTTGCAACGTCTTTGCCTCAGTGGGGGAATTTTTTAAGGGGGCTTCCCCGGGAAAAAATCCCTTTTGCACTGAATTTTGCAGGCTCCTGGGTAGTGCAGGACTTAATCTCTACTTCAGGATCCTATACTGCCCCCGGGACCCTGTACGTGCCCATATGGGCACATACGGGGTCCCGGGGGCAGTATAGGATCCTATATGTGCCTTTCAATCATATACTGATCATGGGGCAGGTATAGGATATCCTGGGGCAGGTATAGGATCCCCTATTTGCCTTTGAATCATATAGTGATGCTGGGGCAGGTATAGGATCCTATATTTTCCCTCCCCTATGGACACATGCAGGGCCCTGGAGCAGGTATAGGACCCTATAGTTGTCCTAGCCTGGGGCAGGAATAGGCTCCTATATTTGCAGGGGGAGTATAGGGTCCCATATTTGTGGGGGCAGGTATAGAATAACCTGGGGCAGGTATAGGATCCTATATTTGCCCTCCCCTATGGGCACGTATAGGGTCCTGGAGCACTTATAGGATCCTGTATTTGCCCTTGAATCACATAGTGATCCTGGGGCAAGCATAGGATCCTATATTTTCCCTTGAACACACAGTGATCCTGGGGCTGGTATAGGATCCTATACATGCTTTTCCATCTTACCCTGATCCTGGGGCAGGAATAGGCTCCTATATTTGTGGGGCAGGTAGAGGATATCCTGCGGAAGGACCCTTTATTTTCCCTTGAATCATATAGTGATCCTGGGGCAGGTAGAGGATCCTTAGTTACATGGGCAAGTATAGGATAACCAGGGGCACATATAGGGTCCTATATTTGCAGAGGGAGATATAGGATAACCAAAGGCAGCTACAAAATCCTACACCTCCCCTCAAATCATACACCTTCTCCTGAATACTATATGGCCCTATGGATCCTATATGTGCCCCTGGATGCTCTACACCCCCATGGATCCCATACTGACCTGCTACATGCCCTCCCTCCCCGCCCCCGGTCCTGATCCCGTTGCCGGAGCCCTTTACCTTGAAAAAAGGCACCGAACTCGGAGGGCAAAGGGGCTGGGACAAACTTGTATTTACTCTTCTCCTTGGCGCTGATGACTTCCCTGGAACGAGAGGGGTGAAGCTGGGGGGACAGGCGGGGGCTGGGAGGTTTTGGGGTGCGGGAAAGGGGTCCCCGCTCACCCGCTCAGCTGCCGTCGCCAGGTCTGGTAGGGGTCGAAGAGGCACTCGCAGAGGTGCAGGGCATGGAGCATCCCGCTCTCCAGCTGCATCCCGCTGCCCTCATCCTCCCGGGTACTCTTCAGCTGCCAGAAAAACGGAGTAGAAATAAGAT
>NW_010253461.1:0-239 GCF_000690775.1 Eurypyga helias
ATGGTCTTTCTATGTGGCCCTCTCAGAGACAGAGTCAGAATAGAAGCCAACCCACACCCTCGCCCCCAGGGCAGAGCACGATGGAAAGGTGTTGAAACAGGGAGGAATACAGCTATGCTCCACAGAAGTGAAGCCAGAAGAGGAAGGAAGTCTTTAACGTCCCTTCCAACCCTAACCATTCTATGATTCTATGATTCAATGAAGTCAGGCATGGAGAGAAGCCTTCTGCTTACCCAGCT
>NW_010253462.1:0-1033 GCF_000690775.1 Eurypyga helias
TACTTTGCCAGGGCAGTACTGCCGCGGGCCGTGTGGCCGAAAAATACCCGAGCAGTTCCTGGAAACGAGGCGTCGTCTCTCTCGAGGGGACATAAACCTGGGAATGGCTCTCCTTCTGGAAAGACACCAGCCTGGCGCCAACACACCGGGCTGCCCCGGCCCTCTGGTCTGACTGTCTCCAGGGCTGGAGACTCCACCGTTTCCCTCAGCAGCCTCTACCAGCGTTTGATCTCACAGTAAAAGGGGGTATTTTTCCCTATGTTTAAATGGAATTTCTCCTATTTCTGTGTGCCTGCAGCTGCTTGTCCTGTCCCTTGTCAGATCCCCCGGAGCCTCCTCTTTGGGCTCTCTCAGCCCCCCGGTACGTCAGGTGGGCTTTGCAGCCCTGTGCAGGGCTCCGGCGCATCCCCGTCCGTGCTGTACTGGGAGCCCAGCAGCAGCGAGTGTGGTGCTCCACACGTGCTCTGCGCTGCGGAGCAGGGGGGAGGGAGACCTCGACCCACTGCTGCTGCTCCTTCCAACCCCAGGCCCTTCCCTGCGGAGCCGTTTCCACCAGTGACTGGCCTCCGGTGGGATTTCACACAGGTCAGCCGGGGCTCAGCCCTCCCCGTCCCCTTGTCCAGGCCTGGTTCCTCGGCTGTGACCGGAGGCGGTGTCCAAAGCCATGCCTAAGTGCTGTCCCCTCCTGCGCCGAGCCAGTCATCTCCGGGCAGAAGGCCGGCAGGTTAACTGAGGGCTTTTTCCGGCTCATAAATCCGTGGCTGCTCCTGCGCACCTTGTCCCCTGTGTCCCTGGAAGCGGTTCCCAGGCAGCTTTGCCCCATCACCTCGGGGTGATGTGGTGCGCAGACCGGCCTGCAGCTCCCCAGAGCCTCCTCCCTGCCCTTCGTAAGGACAGGCGTGACGTCTGCTTTCTTCCCGTCCTCGGGAACCTGCCGTGGGTGCATCCCCCGTGGGCGTGTGTGTGCCCAGTTTGAGTGTTCCCTAGCCTGAGCCTCCTCCACCGGCAGCTCGCCGTCCTTGCTACGTGGCCA
>NW_010253462.1:1047-2110 GCF_000690775.1 Eurypyga helias
CAAGGGAGGGGGGTCTCTGTCCGTGCCAGTTGTGCAGTCTCACGCCGCCGGCTCCTTCTTAGCACGGTGTCTGCTGGTCAAAGGAAGGTCTGTAGTAGCTTCGTCTGCTCAAGGTGTGTTCTCCGTGTGATGCAAAGTTGTTGTAGCATAAGGACCCACGGGCTGGAAGGAACAGCCCAGGGTGTCAGTGTCCCCTTAACGGTCCCGAGAGCAATGTGCGGTTTCCAAAGCCACACAGCTTGCGCCTCAGACCTCAGCGCTGACCACCGCTGTTCCCTCTCCTCGTCCCCGCAGACGACTGATCTACCCGTCGATGCCCTGGCCGAGTCCCCACCCCGAGGCCGACCGGAACAGGCCTGGACGCAGAGACCCCCCAGGGCCTTTGGCTGCCGGCAAAGCAGCCGCTCCTGTCGTGCCAGTCCTACAGCACGTGGCCGTGCCCCTCTTCTAACGGCATTCCCTGGTATTTAATACCCCCTCCCCTGCAGAATGACCTCGCTTTGCTGTGTCAGCTCACACCAAAGCAGCTGCGAGCTGCGGATCCTTCTCACCCCTTGTGCAATTGCCTGTTCTTGGCTTAACTCCCCTTTCCCCACTTGTCAAGGCAGAGCACCCCCGAACGCTTCGGTCTAAATCGCCCGGAACACTGGTGTAAGTCCCACAGTGTTTCTACGGGGCACGAGACGCCCAACGGCGTGACCTGAGAGGCCACTGCTGCCAGACGAGGGTTGCTGCTCACGCTACGACTGCAACTGCAGCAGCCGCTGCACATCCCTTTATTTACACAACTACCAACGCGCTTCTGGCCCAGATCCAGCCGTGCTGGCGCTGCAGGAGCACACGGAGCTCTGTTGCGGCCAAGGCTCTGCCAGCACCAGCGCGTTCGCACCAAAGCCGACCTATATACACGTTCCCCAAAGCAAAGACTACCAGGAGGGTCCAGGCCACCACGGCCCCTCGTGAGGCTGCACGAGCGCCACGCTGTGAGAGTATCTCCCACAGGAGCAGGGACAGGCCAGACCCCCCCGGCCCCCGCTGCGTCCCCAGAGAGCAGGCACGGGAG
>NW_010253462.1:2170-3099 GCF_000690775.1 Eurypyga helias
GACCCCGGGGGGAAGCACCAGGTCACTTGCACAGGCAGAGCCCCTGCAGCCAAGGGCTCAGGGGCCCCAGCACGGCCCAGACCCCCCAGCAGCCCAACACGGGGGTTTCCTGCAGCACAGGGGCTCCCCCAGCGAAGGGCTGACCAAGCTGCACTCAGCGGCCTCGTCCAACACCCCGCGAAGCCCCGTTTTACCAAGCTGAAAACGAACACAACTCGCACTTGAAAAGAAGTTTATTTAAAATCAGAATTATACACACTTGCCCCCACCATCACCACTTACAAAACACGAGCGTCCAGGAGCAAGGAATGTGGTACCTTGCAGGGCTCAGCTCCGGGGCACGCTCTTGGCCGCGCTGGCTTACACCAGTCCCAGGTTTCACACGGACAGTATCACAGCTCATGCAGCACAAGACCTGCTCCCTCACGGCTAACAGGCAGTTAAGTCATCTCTGCAGAACCTTTTCTCTATTACTTCTAACGCCACCAGATTTTAAACTCCTCTTCTGCTAAGAAACCCGAAAAAGAAGCCTTCCTTCAGCAACGGCACACAGCAGCTGATTTCGGGCTGCCTTTGCTACCGCAGCAGACGGCAAGAGGCCACGGCGAAGCCTGGGCCACCAGCAGTAACACACCACCGGCAGCAGCACTCCCCACCGCGACCTCGGGTTACGGGTGTCTACAGCTGTAGGAGGGCTTTTTCTTTTCCTCAGCATCGCCGAGAAGGACCGTGATTATCCACAGGGAAGCAGTGAAGTGCGGGATCCATCGCTAGATGAAATCGAGTTGAAAGCGGGATTCACCTTAAAGAGGACTGAATACACATTGCAACACATCACACGCGGGTGCCGCACGCGAAGCAGAGCTGGGCCGGCGGGGCAGCTCCCTGCGCCCGCACGCAACATTCCCGTACAACACCGTGACACCGCC
>NW_010253463.1:0-19546 GCF_000690775.1 Eurypyga helias
TGAACAAGCCCAACTCTCTCATCCTCTTCTCGTAGGAGAATTATGCATGCATGTGTATTCTCAGACACTTACTGGTGTCGGCATTTAATGAAGAATACACGTGGCTGAATCAAATTTACCTTTCAACTTAACTTTGCACTTTGCCTGCTTCACAGACACTTTTGGGGCACAATCTTGATGCGCCTTTTGCTAAAGATTCTGAATTTCTAACAGACATTACAGCAGTTGTAGATAAGGGCTAGAACACATCCTGCATCGTTACCTGGGAGCCCAGGTAGTTCCCTTCCTCTGGCTCTACCCTGCCAAAATGCAAAGCATTTCAAGGGGTAAGTCATGAGAGGAAACATCCTTGCAGTCGTGCCTGATTCACAAGAACGGCAGGACACAGTACAGCTGGTATTTACTTCCATGCTAACTTATTTTGAGTGATAAAACACTTGTCCTGTCCATTAGTGCCACACAGAATTAACTGTCAGTATTACCCGACCCAAGAAAAATAAGGACTTCGCAGAAAGGCAGAAGGTAGCGCACAGACATCTCACCGGCGATACTGCCAGATGGCACGAGCGCGCGCGTGGGGCTGCTGTGCCCCAGGTAGGATGCAGTCATCCTTAACCCCAGGACCCCTACTCTCTTGAAGCCGAGCTACTTATACTTGCATTCATCCTCTGTTCCTAACTCTCCCCAAACCATCACAAAGGAAATTGTCTACTGTTAATCCCTAGAAACGCGCAGAAATTCCAGAACGGGTCTGTAACAGCGCACAGCAGGTCTTGTGCAAAGCTGCCTCTTCCTGGAGAAAGTTCAAATAAGAGACTTCCTCTGCCTCATTAAATCAGGAAATAGAACGTGAATGTTGGACTCTGAAAGCTTTATTACCCTAAACTCTTTTGATTAATAGTAAAACACTGCATTTCCTAATTTACAAGCGTGTAAATCAGTTCCCAGCTGCTACACAACACCACGAGAGCCCAGCAGACGCTGCAATAACCCTCTGGGCCATCGGTGGGAGGGGGAAGGTTGCCACTGCCATTTCGGTTTTCCTGCAGGTAATCCTTGGGTAAACACCAGTTGGTATTTCTACCACATCAGCTGTTCTCTCCTCAGAAACTTGAGAGTTTTTCAATCCATTTACCCAACTTGTTTGTTCATATTCCACCCTCCCCCCTCAGTTTCAACTGGCCTAAGTAGGGAAGGGAGATGTTTCCGCTCTGCTGTGTGTCTTTGCTGCTGATGCCTTGAGAATGTCTAGGGCTGGCTCTTTATAAATGCATCCCCTCTTTTCACCTATCTACCTAAACTACACATCAAAAGTTCAGCTAACAACTTACTTGGGAGGTGGGGAAGAAAAAATTGCACCCCCTACAGACTTCTGTCAAGGTATTTGCAATGTCTGTGACAAGGTAGATTTGTAGGCTTGCTTCACAGGTTTTTTGCTGACTTGGCATCAGGTCCTAACACGAAATGCCTCATGCAGAAATGTTATGAGTCCTCTCATTAAGGCTGCAAGGCAAGACCTGGGACACAAGTAGAGAGAGAATATCCTAATCCCAAGCAAAGATAAAGGATTAAGTATTGAATGCCATGAGGTCATTTATCCTCTATCTTATTTACTTTCTTCACCCCAGAGTGAGCAATCTGTATCACTAAGGTATTGTACATCTACAGATTCTACCCAAGAAAGGGATTTTAGAGACCTGTCCCAGTTCCAGTATGGGAGTAGGAGTCTAAGCACTGTTTGCAGATTTACTAACACTGATTACAAAAATAAAGATGTACTGCCTGTACTACTGCCTGTAGTAAGGCAAGGCTAAGTAAGCAGTATCAGGATGAAGATGGTCAACTGAATTAAAAATGTTCATCTTTTAGTAATCATGTGAATTTTTCGTATGGAGATTATTTTTCCAGCACAGTGACACAATTACTGCACCTAATCACTGTTACAGTTTGCCAACTGTATAAAGATTTAATGCTGTGCTCTAAAAACATCATCTTGCAGGAGAACCTGGCATCAGTCTGAGTAAGCCTCACACAAAGATGCATTTTCTCCCACTTTGGGGGATTTTCAATCAGCTAGAAACCTGTATTTTTTAATCAAATGTAATGTTACACCTCAAGGAGTTAAGGGAGCATCTTGCAGAGACACTGACTTCTGTTGCTCGTGATGTAATGGTATTGCTTCAGCGAGATCTGATGGGCTTCCTTCATTAGTGCTGCGAAGACGTGGGTGTTAATAGCTCTGTTATGTTTCTGGCTGGCCAAAAAGAGTTTGAGGTGGAAGTTAGCCTGAACAAGAGCCAGTGACCATCCAGCCACTTTGCACCTGCTGTGAAACTATGACTCGCTCTACTGAGCACGGTGGAACACAGCTGAGTTAGCGTGAGGGATTTTAATAACCAGAAGACCAAAGGGGCCATCCTCAAACCTAGGAAGCAAAGACATTCGTCCGAGATCAAAGAGGTGAAACACCATTTCACAAGTTGCTCTTCTACCATCTTTTCTTGGAAATCAGTAAATGCTTCGTATAACACATGCCTGTAGCAATTTTCTACGGTTCCAAACAAGTTCTACTAATTTATTATTTAAAACAAATACATTTCTAAAGAACATTAAATACCAGCATTAGTTCTTTTAATATAACTCTTTGGTGCCAAATCAGACTCTAGGACATTTCAAACCCTGGGCTTTCTCCAGCTGTATTAACTCAGCTACAGCAAACACCGTATTTACTGATGTCCTAAACACTCAGGATTAGGCAATTTGAATGTCCTTCTCAATACAGAAATTAGAGGATGAGCTGCTTCATTATCTAACTGTGCTACCTCAGCCGCACGGACCTCCCTCCTTCCGAAGCTCTCTGCAGTCCCAACCGATGCCGCATGCACGCCCTTCACTACACTCATCCGGGGATGTCTCCCCTTGCCGTGGGCTGGGGCTGCAGGGATGTTACCCAGTGTAGCGCATCAGCCTGTTTAGCACAGGAAGCTAAAAGAATTTTAGCTTAAGAAAGTATTTCTTAAAGAAAACAAAACCACAAACACACTGACCGGCTTCCCACACAGCTCCAGCCACAGATCTGTCTGGTTGGGTTTTTTCTTTTTGTAATCTAGAATTTCTGGAGAGCCCGCAGAGACATCTTGTGCCTGGATAACACATAGCAAGCCATCAATACAAGGTCCTCCTTCCCCTTTGCTCCAGTTCTCTTGGGATACCAGAAATACAGACAGTTGGCACTTTCCCCCATCATGGCTTGCGAGGGCAGATCTGCTTCAATAAAGGCAGCATAGCGACAACCACCGCTCCTTAATGTGAATCCAGGCTTTCTCATCACAGAATACATGCCGTGGGGGTTTGCTATTAGCACTTGTGCACGGCTCTAACCACCTCACTTCCTCACCTGCATGAACTCCCAATGGGTCTTTCTCCCTCCTGCCTTCAAGTACCTCTCCAGCCCCACACCTCACCCTTAGCAGCAAGCTCCCAGCACATAAGCTGCCTTTGGCATGAGACAAGGGAGCGAGCACAGCCAGAAAGAGCTGCACTGACTAACTCAATGAGTAACACAGCTTGCTTGGCAGGGCAAGAGCCTGGCCTTTACTCCCTCCTGTTAACAGCCACGTATCCCACACACCAAGTCCGACAACACTGAGAGACCTTCACTGTGGACATCATACCACCCCTAAGAACCTGTGCCATAGAATGCAGAGGAATTGGCAGGTATTAAATTAGCTGACATTCTTGTCTGTTCTGTGAACTATGTCTGAAGCCACAGCTGACTAATATTCTGATGGTCAGCGTGCTTCTCTATTACTTTCCATCTATTACACCCTGCACGAGAGGCTAGGAAGTGCACACGTCAAGGGGAAAAATTCCAGTTCCACTACACCAGCTAAAGCTGTCTGCTACTGAAAGCACTGATAGGTAATCTATAAAATCACTTCAACCACCCCACAGTATGAGAATCCCACCAGCAGTGCAACCCAGTAGTACTAGTGGCTGGAAGTGAATTTATTCAACAGTGAAAGTCCACAAAAAAACAATTATGTTTTTACAATATAAACCACATGACTTTCTGGGCTACAGAGCAACCAACAGCTTTGGAAATCACTGTGGAGGAATTCAGGAAGTTTCTATCAAGACCAGAGTTTGGGTGACATCGCAAGGTCAGATAGGAATAATAAAACAAAGGAACACTCTCTAAGCCAAGTTCAACACAGTTTGACAAACACAGGGTCCCAACTTACCTAACCCACTGCATTTAGGATAAAAGAAGTCATTTTTATTCACAATGTTTAATCCGTCTTATCAAGCACAACCAGAAATTCAGGACCCAATTCTTTGTCCTTGGTAACTGCTGTAGCAGTTACAAACCTTTCAATACCTTTCCCTCCTCGATGGTCAGCCTCAGTGGAAGTGAGGAACGAGCCCCCGAGGTTGTTTTGGCAGCAGCAGTGGCAGTACAGGTGGGCACCTACAGCGTGGCCCCGGTGCTTTCAAATCATAGAAGAGCAAAGGTTAGCTCTGTGCTGCTGAGCTTCCCTTATGGTAGCACACTCCCCAGCGAGAGGAGCCACAGGGCTCGTTTCCGTCACGGAGCAGGTACCGAACGCTTCACGCAGAATGCCAAATCCTGCCCTCCATTCGTACGACTTGGTAAACAAACTCAGAGCTGCGGGAGCTAATGCTAAGGGGAATGAATGAAGTTTGGTGTCAGATATTTCAGCCATGGCTTCCTAGAAAGTCAGAAACACTTTGCTATGATTTAGCTCAATTAATTACATAGCTGTAGTTGGAGAATTTCACGGGGTAGGTATAAACGAGGCAGCCTTGTTAATCCAGACCTGTATGAAACGGCCCTTTGAATAGCGTTAGAATTCTGCTACATCATTCTTATGCAGCTGTATTTCTATTCTTTAGTTAAACAGGCTGGGGAAATATTAAAATGGAAGGTACTTTTTCCAGTAATTATAATGATGTCTTTTTATCACCCGAGTCAAGATAGTTTTGGCAGGGTTTTATAAATGCTTTTGCTCCAATTCCAAGTAAACGCCCAGGTTTTGATATCACAAAGGAGTGACTCATTGCGCTAAGGGAAACCCACTTTTTACTTCCCTAACCCAGGACAAAGGCCTGCGAGGGCAGGAGAGGATCAAGTTCAAAAGGGGCAGATGACTGTAGCATGAAGAGCCCACGTATCAAATCCCACGGGCAAAGGCACCAACAGCACAGAACTTGAGGAACTTCGCTTTGTTGTCCCGAGTGGCGCCTGTTTGTAGAGCAGACAGCGGCACTGTCAGTTCACCCCGGACAGCCAAGGGCCCTCCTTCCGCAGCTCCAGGCACCAGCAGCTCCAAGGAGCAACCCCGGCCCCACGTACCCCACCAGCCCGCGCAGGGCAGCAGGAGCGTCTGACTCAGCACCAGGCGCGGCACAACCCTCACGGCTGGAGAGGCTGTTCCCCTCTTTTCCGGGTCCCCTTTTGGCACCGACATCACACAACCCAACACCAGCCTACAAGGAGGTGTGGGAGCTCCTGTCCTGAAGTTTTCCCATGGGCTTCCCCGTATCTCCTTTTTGCTCAGCCCTGGGCGGCCAGGATCCGGCAGGAGTTGGGCGAGGGGGACATTGAGGGTGACAAGCGCCACAGCTAACAAGCGCAGAGCTCGCCGAGACCTTTCCAGGCAAACCTATTCCACGTACCGGGAAGCAGCCAGCGCGACAGCCGGCCCAGTTTAGCAGGCTGAGGAATCCAGCCCCTCGATTCCTCTCCTGAACCTCTGCAGAGTCAAACATCAAAAGTGAGTTAGGGCAGAGACAGCGCTGCTTCAGTACTGGCAAAACCTCTCCAGCTGCTCATCCTTCAGACGCATTTTTGAATTCCTGAGCAGCGTAGGAAGCAGCAGTAAAGCTTGTCCTTCATGCCTGGCCCAGTTACAAACGGAGACAACCTATTACTTTCTCTTTCCAAGAATTCATTCGATTGAATCCAATTTTGAAAGCTTTGGAGAATAATTTGAACTAGAAGGAATTTTAGGTTCCTTCTGAGCCTTCACAGTGCCTTGACACTGGTGTTAGTCATCCACATCTTGCCAGTAGCTTGGAGGCTATGAATTCAGGCAGAACTAATAGCAAAACAGCTTCTTTGATTACATTGTGAAGGTGTAGCTTGTGTAAGCAAATATCTGGCAAACATTCCCACTTCTGTGAAGCTCTTAGAGATACTTACTTCAAGTGGAAGTATTTTTAGTATAATTGCCATTAAATGAATTATAGGAAGCCAATATAATTTTATAACTGGTGAAAAACATTGCTACTTTGCATCATTAAAATGATTTTTAGAACTGCTGCAATCACATTTTGCCTATATATTGTCTGTCAACATACCCGAGATTCATAAAACCAGGTCAGTTTCACAGAACACTTGAAACACAGTTTAAGTGCACCCAGAGACATTTTCTAGTCTTCAGTATGTGCTCTGCAGCATGTGCTCATCGTACCATACACCACACATACTGGGAATACGGAGCTTTCCCCCCGCGATGACTGCGGTGTCATCTACCACTGCCATCCTGTCGGGTATTCTGTTCTGAGCACGGCCTTCCGCCCAGACACCGTCTCTCTCCAGAGCTACAGCAAAAATCACTTCCCTGCCGTAACCACCGATACATGTTTTTGGGGCAGACAGAGGGGAAACTCCATACCCAGCCTGTCCTTGCCTTCCCCCTTGCGCAATGGGGGACAGGGCGGCCACGAGAAACCCGCCATCTCTGATGAGCTGTCCCGTGTAACAGCTCTTCGGGGCAGGGATGCTGGAGTGACTTTTCTCCTCTACGTTGTTTCCCTGCAGATATGCCAAACACAAGTTACCCTTGCACCCAATATGATTAATTAGCGAAGCAGTGAGTCTGAAAATCTATACACGTTGACAGATGGTGGGGCTCTCGGGAGCAAACGGATAGGACTTGGCTTCCTGTTTGTTTATCACTTGGAAACACCATTACCAGCCTAGTGCTCCCACCCCCAGAAGACACCATTCCGCAGCGAAGGACCATCTACAGCTGCGGCAGCGGGTCTGCTCTCGGGCTGGCACACGAGTGCTGCTGGGGGTCTGCAGGGCAGACCACTCGTCCCACCTGCACAGAGAGTGGCTGTCTCTGCAAGTAACACCTTGGCAGTATGGGGGGGAGCAACAGAAGGCAGCTGGGGAGGATGAGGAGCTTCAGCTAAAGCAGACCCCTCCTGAATCATCTGGAGAAAGAGATGGCAGTAAAAACCCCATCATCCAATGCTGACTGCTCTGTCACCCATGATGACCCATCACTGCTTATAAACCATGCAGAACTTATTTTCTTCAGTATTTTTAGGCTGATCATGAACTGTTGTCTCAGTAATTTGACAGTTTAATTCACAGGACAAAAGGGAGGGTGAGAAATCATCCCAGAGCGCTAATGAGTGCCGTGGGGCACAGGATTTTGATGAATGGCCCATCCTTGGTCTTGCCATGTTGGCAAAGGGCACTCTCACCAAACAAGCATGAACCAATTCACGGCACGAAACACAGCAAAAATATAAATCTGTCAGTGTTATTTTGCAGAAGAAAATGCTTAAAACAATGAACTTCATTATCTAAGCTCAGCACTGACGGCCGAGTCTGCATTTGTGCTGTCTCAGTGGGGAGAAATCTTCATCTCACTCGAGCGGTCAATGGAAGAGAAATGACTGACTGCTGTCATTGCTTCCGTAAATAACCAGCAAAAACTACGAAGATGAGGGACATCAGCAGGCAAAGGAATACACCAGCCACATCCCTAGAACGGGCAGCCAAAAAACCTCCAAAACTCTGTCCTG
Source organism: Eurypyga helias (assembly GCF_000690775.1). NCBI lineage: Eukaryota > Metazoa > Chordata > Aves > Eurypygiformes > Eurypygidae > Eurypyga > Eurypyga helias. Next base: position 7,849 of record NW_010253463.1, read on the forward strand.
CTGGCCCATCAGGCTCAGCCGTGCTGCAAATGCAGGGTGCAGGGGTTGGATACTCATCCCCACAGACACTAGACTGGCCTCAGTCAGCTCAATCTTATTCCCACCTGACTGTCAAGGAGTGCTTTTCTCCTTGCCCAACACCTTCTGTGTTGCTGAGGTTTAAAATTCAGCCTCATCTGAACCTGGAAGTGACCCAACGTCATTTCAATGCTCCATCCCTGGACTCTGAAAAGGGGACCTGCGAAGGCTTGTTTGCCTCCTGCACAACACCAAGCTGCTAAGGAGCGATAAGCAATTCAGCATGAAAAGAAGCTCAAGACAGCATTCATTTTTCCTTCGTGTATAACAATAACAAACTGTATATTGATCCCTTGTTTGGAAAAGGGCCTCTATTTGTGATTTAGGAACAGCAGCCAGGTTAATGGCACAGTGCAGTTTGTTGTTTGACCTTCTAGTTGTGTCTTCCCTAGCCATTTCTACAATTCCTCCAGAGAGCAGAAAATGTGTGAGTAGATGACACACCACAGGACTGGATAGAGAGGAACAAACAGCAGCGGACTTCGTAACCCCCTCCCTGGGGCACAAACTGCTCTGTGAATGCAAGGAGAGAGCTGATGGAGCTCTGCAACCGATTACGTGAGACTGTCTGGCATCAACTATTGCTCAAATCCAGTTACGTAAGACTCTCAAGTATCCAGAATATCTAAAAATAACCCCTCCTCCAGCAGGTTTCTCTCCCAGCCATTATCATCCGGCACACGGGTAGCGATGCTGGGGCAGAGGCTGCTGTGGAGGGGGCGGAGGGCTGCAGAAACCCCTGCGCTGAGCATCACTGTCCATTACAGGGAGCAGACCCACGCAGAAAACATCAGTGCTGTGTCGGGGTTCACAGCCTGATTAGCAAAGGAGGTCATGTGGACACAGCTTATCTGCATGTGTGGTGATGGCTTGAAGTCCTCCTTCTGCCAGATAAAACACAATGACCACCCACCTGCCAATGCTGAGGCTCCTTTAGTAATGAATGCTGCTACACAGAGGGTTGGAAGGAATGGCAGTCGAGACACAGCAGTCTCCAAGACCTAAAATAACAAGAACATCCCAGCAAGGTATCCTTGTTTAGCATTTCCCACCAATATTCCTGCACCCTGACCTGCTTGAGCCCCATCCTGCTTTTCTGGAAGTTAGAGACAGACCTTTCCTCTCGCGGGCGTGCATGCACAGGTTCAGCACCCGGGCAGGCTCAGGGGATGGTTCTACCAATGATCCACGCGAATCTAGGTGACAGGTCCCTGTCCACACTTTCGCCTGTCAGACCACAGCCTGCTTACGACGAGGCTTTGCTTTTCCTGCGCACAGCACTGAACACAATCAGAACGTCAGGCTCAAGAGGAACTTCTAGGAATGACCATCCCACAAGTGGAAACGGCAGCAGATGGCTGATACTATTGATTTTACAGCAAATGAGAAGTTACATAGTGTCCTGAGCCAATTAATCAGAAATTCAGCATAGGGGAGTCTGCCTTTGCTCCCGTAAAAGCTCTACAACCTAACTGCACTTCTGGGCCATCAGGAGCAGTGTTTGCCTGAACATCTTTTCAGAACTGACATCTGGGCAAAAGCTGCAACTGTGATGTGAGCAATTAAGATATCCACCCTCGTGCAGAGATCTAGGACAACACTCTATGCACCAGACATCTCCTACCATTCTGCGCAGTCGAGCTGTGAGCAGGCCTATTCCACTACAGCGAACTGCCCCCGGCTGAGCACCAGGCAGCCAGAAACTGCCCCATTACCTGAATGACGGGAACGGAGCAGGCATACTCAAAGTCAGGAAAAATGCTTGCTCCTTTTGGAAAGTTTTATTTATTAATGAAAATCATCATGATCTAATGTCATCTAAATTAGCATCAATTAATTTCTTAATTAACCAGGTGTGTTCCTGATAATTTCTTTCTCCTATTAAACTTCGCAAGAATCTTCAAATGATAAAAGGAATTTCAGTACAAAGGATTTGAGAGGGTTTTTTAAACAGACATTCACAATCAGAATGGAACAGATACAGAAGTTGTGAGGGCAACTCACATCAGAATGCTTTGAAACCATCTAATAGAAGTCAATTATTATATCAAAGTCACCACAAATCATCAAATATCCCTATTAGCCACCACATTAGTTTTGGGTTTAATTTTCAAAAGTGATAAAGACGAATGTGGTCGCAAGTCAGAGCGAAAAACTCCAAACCACCCCCAGCAGCAAATTACACAACCTGGACCCTGACAGGGAGATGTGACTGGGGAGATCTCTTTCAAAATACTGTGTATGCGCCTGGGCCTCAATTATACACGAAGCCTTTGAAGACAAACTAAGCATCTTCGACTTCCTCTTAGGGCTTGATTTGCACCCGCAGAAGATCAGACCCAAAGAGATTCAGTGTTTTGTGTTGGCACTTTGCATCAGGGTGGATTTCAGCCACCAATTTCCCCTGGTCACAGGAGGAGTGAAACTCAAGAAGCTCCTGGCAGGAGCAAGGGGTCTCAGGAGGATTCAGACCGTGCATTCCGGATGGGAAGTGCTGCCATGCCCCAGGGGCCGGGACTCCATGCACCCGCACCGCCACTTTCTCCATTGCTTTTTATCAGCTCTGAGGCATCCAGCCCCGTTTCCCCCCTGCTCCCCCCAGCATGACTGGTGTAGGAACCTGCTTCACCCAAGACTTGAGCTGGTCGGTTAGTGTCCACGGAGCAAGTCCTGGGGCAGCCCATATCCATACTACGTGTGGAGCAGACCTTCGGATGAAGGGATCCAGAGAGCCTCCCTGAAAAGTCACGGTATTGGGCAAAAAGGAGCAAAATAATGAGCAGAAACTGCCAGCGTTGCTCCTCAGGGTGATAGAGGGCTCGCAACCAGGCCCCCAGGCTACCGGTGGCCCCAGAACAGGACACAAAGTGCAGCAGGTGACACCTCTGCCCAAAGTGACTTCTGGGGTGCCCTGGTAGGATTCCTACAGAATTGCTGCATTTCTTAATCAAAAGAGGAATGACAAGGAGTCTGGAGATTGTCAGGGGGAGTAAGGAGGGGAAAAAAGAAAAAAACATGCCAGAAGTGAAGAGAAGAAAATTGCATTTCTTTCTCCACCTTCTGAGAGTTGCCAGAGGGAGTCTTTGGGGCTGCAAGTTATGTACAGTGAGACTGTTCTATCTAAATCAACTTGCTACAGTATATTACACATTCTTTACTACTACTTTGATGTTTCTAAAAATACGACTGTGAAGCTGCATAATCTGATACCAAATTACAGCTTTTTTTTCCCAGGGAGACTGATGCCACTGACATGCTGGAGAGCACATGATCTGTTTTGACAGCACATTGTACTCACAAAGCCTGTCCCCAGGCAGACTGCACTCAAACGAGTTTGGAATCAGAAGGCACGTGGTCAGGGTAACGGGGAGGAACACCGGCAACTTTCTCTCTGGCAGCACAGCAATGACACAGAGTACAGAGGATCCAAAGCGCGCATCCAAATCCATATCCCCAGAATTTAATTAGAGGGAATTATTCCTGTCCACCTAGGGTAATTGCAGCATTACGTTCTGACGGCTGTTAGCATGACATATGCTCACAGATTAATAGTGTTTTTTCCATGTCTGCTTTTGATTTAATCAGGCCATTACTTATTACAAACATGCGTGGCCAGCTCTGCAAGACAAGAGCATACAAAACCCCTTGCCTCTCAACAAGCAGACCTCGAGCTACATGTCTTCAGTGCCCTGCTCAACAGTGTTTTGTTCTCAGCGCAACAGGGAATCCACCAGTGCCCTTGCCAAATCCATGCCTAGTCTGAAAATGGGCACCGAGAGAGGCTCCGGCCAGGGATACTGATTCCTGGGGCCATTTCTGGCCTCAGCTGCACTGAATCTCAGAATTCCCTGATGCACTGTGATCCCGCTGCAGGCAGTGACGGTCTCATTCCTGCCGAGTTCCTTGGAACATTGCTCCTGGAAGAGTTGCTGCACATACACCGAGACAGCCCGGGAGAGAAGTCACAGGTGACTTGGGATTTGCCAACACGCAGCCAAAGGATGACCACGGGTATGTGTTTGGGCCAGCCCAATGCTCCGCCACCTGGCGATTCCTGTGTTACACAAACCACCTGGGAACACCTGAAGATTTCTGTGGTCCTTCTATAACGCAGATGCATAAGCACTTGGCTACTTTCCAGCAGGAGTGGTCCCAGCGGGATTAGCTTTATGTATGAAATTAGACGTAGGTTTAGCTACCGAGCCCAAACAGTCAGTACCTATGTTGATGTTAACACCAAAGTCCCGATCACGACAGATGATTCATAACGCTACTTTTAAAAACAATAACAACAAAGACATATCACCACTTAAAGATTCCCAAACAATCCTCCAACCTCTGCGATACGATGAAGAAACTGAATAACCCATCTCGACTCGTATCAAGTAATCGGATACAGACCCAGCAGATCACCACAAACCCCATCAGAAGTCTGGGAGGCTGCAGAGTGATGACTTTTTTTACCCATTTTTCACAGGACAGACACAGCAGCAACAATTTCCATGCATTTGTTAATAAATTACTTTAAAAGTGTTGTTAGGGGTAGCAGTTTGGTCTCGCAGGCTCCAGCTGATAAAGACTGTCTTAGGCTCCACACTCCGCATTACTTGGAGCTGGGATTTACTTGTGGAACCTCTTCCTCCCTCTTCCCTTCTCTTCCCCCTCCTTCCTTCATTCCACAAGAACGTAATCCCTCTGAAATTAAGTATCAACGCTTAAGATACTCGTTTTTCTAACGCAGCCCAGAATCCACAATCATACCCTTGGAAACAAGCAATCCGTAAAGCAAAATACACTCAGTGCCTGAATGCTAATGCAGCAATTAATCATTCTGACGTCCTCGCTCTCTCCCCTGCTCATTTTCTCTTGATTTTTGATGTCAGAACCAACTCCGTGTAACACCATACTTCTAAAAATCATCTTTCAAGCAGCAACATTAAACACTTCACAGTAGAAAGCAAACAAATCAATACACATTACAACATTCATGGGATAGCCAGCACTATAGCTACGGTCACAGACACTGATGTGCTGAGCGCTTTTCTTCACTCTCCCGTTATCACAGCACAAAAAGTACCACCGAGGGGGCCAAAGCATGAGGTAAACAAGGACAAGAGCCATCTCCATCAGCAACACACATTCTGAGGGGTATCCCTTACCTTTGAGGGCACAAGAGGATCCGGCATGGTGCAAACAGGGCAAGAGCCCTCCTGTTGCAGTGGGTAAGAGGGAAAGTTCTGGCACGTTCCCGCCCCCACCCCCAGCACAGATGGGGCCAGTAACGAGCCCCGCGTTAGCCTCATAGGGCAAGGCTGCACACCTGGGGCCACAGTCTCACTGCTCACCTGTGGGGCACACAGCTGAAATGTGGGGCACACAGCTGAAATGTGGGGCACACTGGCATACAGGCTGCACTCAGGTGGGGTGAGTGCCATACAGCCAATTCTGTGGTTAAAGTCTGAGTTTTTACATCTAGAAGAATAAACTTGAGCTTTGAAGTTGCTGGTAAAGGCAGAATTTTTCCTGGAATTAGATTTTGTGGGGGAGTAGGAAGAAATGAGGTGTTTTGCTTTTTTCCCCTGTGATTATGAAATGCAGGAGCATTTTGAATTCAGTGAAGATTGGGCTCTTCCATCACAGTGCTGTATACGGGGCATGGTATTTTATTAGCAGAGGAGGGAAGAGGGAGAACAGAGGGCAACATTAACCCTGGAATGCAGCAATCATGGAGCCAGGAAAGCAGGGTGCACTGCTGTTCCAAGCTGAAGGAGATCGCGCACGGGGGTATCGATCCCGGCGCACCCAGAGAATCCCATGCGTATCTAGGTACTGTATATGGAAGCAATGAATGGAAATCATCTGGCATTACTCGGTACTTGCTTGGAATGGCATTTATCACCTTTTATTAGCACGGCTCCCTGATTCTCAAACATGCTGTTTATATGATTCATGAACAAGAAATAGGAAGCCGCCGGTGGGCCTGGCTGGGCCTGGGGGGTGGCCTGTCTGCAGGAGCTGGGCTCACATGCAGCCACGCTCTGCAGTTTTCCTTCCCTGGTGCTTCTCCCCACACGATTTGCTGCCTCCCCTCTTTGTGCAAGCTAATTCTTTCATTTCCTTGCCTTACTGCTGAGTCATTCCATTATCCTTGGCCAGACCTTTCATCCCAAGGGCTATATAACCCATACCAGCGTGTGACTATTTGTGTGACTGACACTGAGTATGGCAGTTACCGAGGGACCCCTGGTATCCAGGTCAACACCTGGAGCCATAATGTACTGACTGCAAAAATGGCAACGCTGCTTCTGGACAACTGAGGGTAAATAAACAAGATAATTCCTGAGCTGGAATGATATTAATCCACAGCATTAGAACAGAAGGACCAGGGTTCGATCAAGGTTTCCTTCCATTATTTCAGGTCTACCACCACGTTCATGACTTTGAATCTTTGGCTTGTACCTAGGGAATCAGCGTCAGCAGCTGACACCATGAACGGGAAGGAAATTGCCCCGCCAATGCGGAGGGCACAACCAGAGCCGTGATCACTTCTGCCCCTCCCTTCACACCCTGTTGGTGCACTCCCTGCACGCAGATACTCTCACACCGCGCTTCTCGCAGTGGTGCAAAGCTGCTGCCACCAGTTCTCTGTCAGTCGGTGTGTCGAACTGGCAAGATGTATTCTCAAAAAGATTTTTACTGGAAAAATGATGAAGTTCACAACAGATATTATTTGCATGAGCTCACTGAACTAACCTGCGTGACATTTGGTCTGTCAACCATCAGTTTGTAGATGAGCAGCAACTAACAGTCAAGGGCTTCATACTTCAGCCTGAGCCTTGCTAAGAACAGTTCTCCCGATAATTAAACACTAATGTTCTTTCATGAGTACATTATAATGAAATAAATTGCTTCAAGGGAACAGTAAACTACAGGCAGCATCTGAAGGATTTTAACAGCACTGAGCATTTGGCTGCTGCAAGATTCACTTGAAGAGGAGAAAGGTAATAACATCTCAGAAACAATTTAGAAAACAATCTTCTGCACTTTCAGGGTTTCTAATAACAAACTGGGACACTCCAATGTGTGATTTTTCTCATTCTCAATCACTCAGTGCCACCTGGAATGGAAACACACAGCTGATACGACTGCGAGTCGCGGCAGGGCTCCTCCAGCCCCGCAGCTAACCCTGCTCGGGGGTAAAGTGCTTCCTGCCTGTGAGGAATCACCTGGTTCTTCAGCCCTTGTGGGATCAAACGTAACTCGTGTGATGTTTGCTACTCACAGCTACAAGGGTTGTTCTGCCGTTTGCAGGCTCAGAGGCTGAGCTAAGGCAGGAGGAGCCGGAGATGGGAATCCCGGCGCTGTCTGGGTGGCCATCGGGCCAGGAAAGCTCCATGCAATGGCTGAGCCTGTTGCAGCACCTCTATGGACCCCACTCACGTGGAAAGCCATAGTAGTGCCACACAACAGCCAGGCTCCGCACACAGCAGCGTTTGTTTAGCTTCTAAAGCAGGGTGGATGAAATGGTCATTGTGTGCCACAGAGATGTTCATGAAGGACTGAGAAATGTATCGCACGACGTGCCCAGCGAAATGCGGTGGTGCGTGTGCCCATCTAGGTGAAGATACCACCGCCCCGCTGCAAAACACGTAAGAGGTAAGCAGCGAGCAGAGCAGTGTACGAAACTTAACCGGCTAGTCTCTTGCTGCAGGGCAGCAGTAGGGGGTTTGTCTTTCTACCTTGGCTGCTCTAGCATTTGAATGCTGGCAGAAAATACAGATTTCTGTCACGCTGCTTTTTTAGAGTAGCTGGGTAGAACGCTCTCTGCTTGAAAACTGCCAGCTGCGGCAAAGAGTTGATACTGTGAGTGGTTTAAAATACTAAACCATATTCATTTTGATAGTGCAATTTCCAAGCAGTGATAAACGTTCCTGCTAAAGTACAGTATAGCAACGCGAATGTAAGCGGTTCATGTTACAGACTATCCGGCATCCTATTCAGAAAAGCGATTGTGACTGTTGCTACGAATACCGAAGTATACAGAGGTCATGTTGAGTCGTGAGGAACAAGAGAGAGAATCCTTTCTCCTGCTCTTTGGAAGGGGCACAATTGCTTGTACGCTGGCCTTTATCCAAGACAGATGGATTATCACCAGAACAAATTTCAGCAAACCCTCCTTGCATTTACATAATGTACGTTTCCAACATTTAACCAATTAAAAGAATCGGTGCTTATAGCTTTAAAGGACCTGTAGGTTAATTATGACTCTCTCTGTGGATATGATGGAAGTGATAAAATAAAGCACTCTGGTAGTTAAGGAACCTGCTCACTAGTTTACAGTACGTGGAGCAGACTACTCTGGTGAAAGGTTTTTTTGCTTGAGGAAGAATAATATGGGTCGAAGTTCAGTTTGTTTTCAATACACAAATCCCCTTCCCTGATATCTATTCCACCAGTGGAAGTCTTGCAGGATGAGATGGATTTTTTTAAACTCATGAAGATACTGGTTTGGTTTATATGAAGAAGCTAATTACTGTATTCTGGTTGCATTCTAAATGTGAACCCTTTGTTTTTACCCTTGCATGTCCTTACAGTTCAGATGCACAAAGGTCCTCTGCAAGAGTCTTCAAAACCTTGTAGAGCAGCAATTCTGATCTAACCAGAATCACACAGAGCATCCTATTGAATCCTTGGCTAAACGTGCTGGCTCTGGAAAGGTAACGCCTCACGGAATGCCAGTAAGCACCTTTCGCCGTACTCCTGACTGGCTGCACCATGCATGACAGGATGGCATTCCCTGAGACTGGGGTACGGCAGGAGACAGTTCCACTGAACGTAGCGGTCAAGCAATGCGCAACTCTAGCTCCTACGCTAGCAGTGGCAAAGCTGTGCTTTGCTGACGAGCTCCGTATGGAATAAACTGAGAAACCATTATAAATGATCTTGGTTTCCTTCCTTGTTGTGACTCATTTCATTCTGAAGATGCTTTTTCTTTGTAGGGTAAGAAAATAGACATTAAAGCTGTTTGAGAAGTGAGTGGGTTCTGGCACACAGTGTTCAAACATAATGAAAAAATACAGCAGGCAGCTAAAGCGTACTGCACAGAAGCTTCAGTGGAGTCTCCTGCTTACGCTGAATGAGGGGCCTGCAAAATATAACGAGCAGTTGCTATTGCTCTAGCCTGGCACAGAGGCTCCAGTCACCACCCACTAAACACAGCAATTCTTGCTGTGCTAGGTGCTGCACAAAGGTCAGGTAAGGCATCAGTACTAAGGGGAGGGGGCTTTATGATTTATCAGCTGATTTATCCAAGGACATTCAGAAAGTCAACTGGAACCAGCATTTCAGTCCAGAGCTCTGTACCCTCTTACCTCAGTCCTTAAACAACCTCCTGTATCAAAACACCAGATTTTACGAATCTGTTACTTTTTTTTGTTCTCCCCAACTTTATTACTTTAAACTTTCAACTGGAACCAGCATTTCAGTTCAGAGCTCTGTACCCTCTTACCTCAGTCCTTAAACAACCTCCTGTATCAAAACACCAGATTTTACGAATCTGTTACTTTATCTGTTACTCCCCAACTTTATTACTTTAAACTACCAGAATCTTTTTAACCATAGGAGTCATCCAGAAACGCCAAGGGGACACCAAGTTGTCTTTTGTGAAAACTAAGGATTAACTAAAATTAAAGCTCCATCTTTTGATTCGTCTACACGAGACCAAATTTAAGAGTGCATGGTAGTGAAAATAAGTAAAATGAATCTTTTTTCTATGAAACCCAATCCAGTGTTGACTTTTTTTCTCCCCCTCCTTTTCTTTGCCATTTTGTTCTGTTACATAAACACAGGCCTCCTGGAAAGCAACATCTGTTAACAGTAGTTACTTGTAGTCTACTTTGTTTAGTAGAGAAGCAAAAATCACCCTTGATTTCTTGACACGTTTCATAATGCACATCGTATGGACGGCTCCATAACTCACTCTAATGCCCAGTAAAATGTGCTACTGAAGAGCATGCACATTACATATTAAACTGAGAACTCTGTTGCCCAGGCACTGGCGTGTGATTTGAAAACAATAAAACCAGCATGAAGTGATGAATTATAATAATGTTCCTGAATTTCTGACTCATAAAAATACATTCCTAGGCTCTCTCCTTAGTCAGCAGTTGAACTTTTCATCCAGCCTGTGCCAAATGAACACAACAAAGCATATTGTCCTTATTTACTGGTACGGGAGATGACATCTCATTGTTTCTAAATCTGGCCCCATGTATATGCTCAGAAGGTTGGTTTTCTTTCTTCATGTTTTGGTTTGCTCTCCATGTCCGGGCTCTAAACATTTGAATTTCCTCCTCTAAATGCCTCTGAATTACCTGCTACTTCCTTGTGCTCTGTTTTGGTATTCCAAATGAACAAATAGATTTGATTTTCTATATTCTTGTGTTTTGTTTGATATTCCCATTCCTCTCCCTCTCCTTCCAGTTTCTTAGCAGAGGTGCTTACACATGGAACAGCCTATTTAGAACTAACCCAGCAACGCCGCTCTTTGGAAACTCTATTCTTTTCCATTATTTCAACACTCCTTAAATCTCCAGTAGCACCAACTCCCTAGGTACAAATAGTTTTCATTTTGCCCTAAAGAAAGTAATTGGCAAAAGGACCAGAACAGCAGTAACTTCAGCCTTGTATTGTGAGGGGGAGAGCACTCAGACAGTTGACGTCATCTACTGGAGTGTTAAAAAGCAAAATTATTGTCATTTATTGTCCCCACTCAGCATTGTTAATCCAGATTAACAGTCAATAGGCGCAACACACAGAGAAAGAGTAATAAAGAGGCAGTTTCTGCTGAATGGCTTCTGATATGAAAAGGAATTAGCTCACGATGCTGTTATCACCGCTGCAGCTACTCACTGGGCTTGGCACTTTGAGCAGAGATTGGTATTTCTTGGTAGCAAACCAGTTGCGTTATTGGCACGTGTGGGATAAATGCCCACTGATCCATCAAACCCATGGCGCAAGTGATGTTTAGGTAGAATGCAGAAGAAAATCCAGGTACTAATCACCACTATCATAAAGAAAACACAGTGGCTTATTAATGGATTCCATTATAACAGGATAAATGCAGCTAATGCCATCACTTCTGTTACAGACAGAATCCTCCGGAATGTCGTGGGGTTGGAAGGAAACGATTCAGTAAAATGTGAACAAGTCTCTGCTGATTTCCCTGTGCTCGATTTCTGCTGAATCAAAGATCAGCACAGATTATTAATCCCACCTAACCAACGCTCAACTGGAGCAGAATGAAATCCCCACAGTCACACAGAAGGCAGGAAGGAGAAAACCAGAGGCTGAACCCCCCTTGCTCAGAGTTAACCCCGTCACACGTCCGGGCATCCCTCCGCAGGATGCATGACCGTGTGGTTATCCTGGAGCACAGGGGGGAGGGAGCATTGCCAGCAAATTCCAGAAATGCTGTTGATCGACACTGCAAGGAAGAAACCCAGGGGAGAAGCTAAACTACCTGCAGCAATTCCAGCTGTGGAGATGAGCTGCCCAGCCTAGCGACCCAGCCCGAGGGTTGTGCTGTGACCTGCCGAGGGACGAGCGAGCGGCAGCAGGG
>NW_010253463.1:19565-21846 GCF_000690775.1 Eurypyga helias
CCACTTCCATCCCCTGGAGTGGCAGGCAAGTATTCCCTGGCTCTACGGTAGGTACTGACTGTTACAGCTGACACCCTGCTTGGGACTCAGTGCTCAGTGGAAGAGAAGTAAAAATGTCTGAGGGTTAGAACGTAAGTTCATCATAGGAGTTTTGGATTAATAGCATTTTTCATCCCCCAACTCTTTGGTTTTGCTTCAGTTAATTGAAAGAAAAAACTGGTCAGAATTTCTGGCCGAATTAGCCTCCTGCCTGGAGTCATCCTGGGTTACAACTCACTTTGCTTTATGGAGTTTTTCAGCAGCGAGACCCTTGGATGTCAAAGGAAAAGTAACGTAGAAGCTTGCAAGAAAGTCAGTCATCTCAGTTGTGCCGGTTATTTTCACTCCAGTCGCAGATGGGAGAGGGGCGAGGGCATGCCGTACAGCAGCAGGCAGGGAGAGGGCAGGGTTAGAGAACCCACCGCCGCTGAGCTCTGGGCAGGGGCAACGAGCTGGTGAGCATCACACCGGACACGGGGTGTGCTGGGGCCACAGGATGGGGTTCAGCGGAAAATGAGTTTTGTCCATCATCAGGAAGACGGGCTGCCTGGCGTAATTAATGACGTGTCTGAACAGCTCTTCAATCAGATACACCTTGGGGTGGATTTTCCTGTCACTTCTGCCAGACAAACGCCACTCCAATGGTATGATCAGGCTCCTGCTGGTGTCAGCAGGCAAAGCTTCATGATCAAGATTTTTTAAGATGTGAGCATTTTAGATCATTTGCAATACTCAGTCCTTTCATCTACTGCAAAATCTGAATCAAGAACCGCTGAAATATCTCTTGCACTAAGCGAACTGCAGGTAGGATCGTTCTAAGGGGAAGGAGAGGAATGGAAAAATATAATTTCCAACGTTCAATGTTTTGTGATTAAATGCAGAAAATCAATGAAGAATAAACCTTCCTACTTTATTTTCTTTCTTGCTTCACTTGCAATCCCAGTTTAGTCTTTTGGTGCAGCCTTTAGAAATCATTGCCCAAGTTTATTTTAGGCTTTTGTTGTTATTCCCTACTTATCCACCTGCCACACACTTCTCCTCCCTAGCAAGCTTTTTAAGGATTTGTTCTTATAAATGAGTTTCTGGCCAGCTCATGTACAGCTGTTCTGGATGTTTGAGACATCAGGTGGTGTTCTACAGGCATCAGAAGGACTGACAGATTGGGGTCTCTGTTTTCCATTATCGCCTTTTAATTCAAATCCAGGCATTTATTAACACCTTTATGCAACAACGGAGAAGTGTTGTCTTGTTTATATAAGTGACAGAGTGCACCATGACTGCGGGATTCTAGCAGGACAGCGCTGCAGTAGGATGACTGTCTCATATGTGAGCTCAGAAAGGGAACATGGAAAGCTACAGAAATAAAAAATTCCGATGTGCTTGGCTTGCTTGGGATATCTGCAGGTGCGGACATGGAGGTGGCTCTTTGTCCTACACCCAGTCGCTGCCTGACGCAGCACACAGATCCCTGAACCTCATCATCAGCCTGCAGCCACCCTTCTCTACCACCTGGACCCAGCCTGTCTAAAGGGGATGAATTTAGACCCCATCACACAAACACCTAAGTGCGGATATCCGGATGCCAGTCCCATAATGATGGAAAACACCCACAGGAAAACTAAAAAGAGAAAATGAATGGAGTCTTTTTTAGGTTTTATAACATGTAAAGACATCAGTCCAGAGCTACAGACTAAATCAGCTGCCGTGAGCATCCCAACATGCATGGAGTATCTGTGCAGAGAACAGCATGCTGAGCAAATGTTAACTTCAGCTGGAGTTCAGCTCTACGGAAAAAACCCTCCCTTAGCCCTGGGAAAATAAGCTTGATCCCAACTCACAACAGAAATGTGAGGTAGCCAAGATCAAATGTGCTTCACACCAGAGACAAGCAGAGCAGTACTCGGCTGGTGCGGGGGGCAGTGAGAGGTGGCCAGAATCTATACTGCTCACTTTTGAACTTACTTTTCCACATCTTTGCTTCCTTGTGAGGGTGGCTGTTGTAAACCCACACACACAGCTCCACTGACACCCAGGGAACGAGCCAGCCTCGGCAGCTGAAGGTAGTCTGACCCAAGACTGGGTGGAGGGACAGGGAGCAGAGAGAAAGCAGAACTCTCTCTGTAAGAGGATATGAGAATTCAAACTTAAAAGGAAAAGGCCAGGGCTTGTTCACTAGTACAAAGCCCAAGGTAAACACCACCCATAGACGAGCACCTTCGTTTGACCCTGTTGCACAAGCATT
>NW_010253463.1:21858-46665 GCF_000690775.1 Eurypyga helias
TGAGCAGCGTTAGGAAGTAGCTCCCTGTTCACGTGGCAGGACTGGGGACTGGGCAATTGTACAGTGCTTGCCTAAAAATACTGACACTCCCTTGTTCTCTGGTAATTGGTAGCAATTCTTCCCCCTGCGCACTCTGAGCTACATCTTGCGGAAGCTCAGGGCTCGTTTAAATCAGCATTCCTGACGACTGAATTGTCCTGTGGCTATCACTTGGAAATGACTCGGAATGGGTGACTGAAGAGGACACAGAAACCCTCCTTTGGGCTTTTAACTCTCAGGTACAAATCACACGTCCTCTCTGGAGCTGGTCTGCTACCTAGAGCTTATCCGCCACCTCCCGCAGGGCCAGGCGTTCAACGTGGGGGTGCGGGTACCAATGTGTTGCCAAGCAGGGGAAGCCTAAGTCAGCCGTGGTTTAAATACAGGCTTTTCCTGCAGGAAAACCATCCTGCCAAGTGGCCTGTGGTGAAGTTCCCACTGAGTGATGAATTTCCTGGTTGTAAGGTTAGCGGCAAATGCAGCAATTTATTTTTTTTAGAAGGGCTGATCAGCTCTTTCTTTGACAAAGACATTAATCTTGAGCTATATTCTTCATTAGCTATATTCTACTTTTGACAAATCTAGGAGCATTCTTTCCTCTGGTGTTCACTTCGGTCTTCAGTAACGACTTAAGTATTGTGGCTTTTCATCTGGTCATTCAGCGTATTTCAGCTACCTGTTGTTGTAGTTGTGCAAAAGGCAAGCATTTGTGGTGACTGAGGGAGGGAAATTGCAAATGTTTATACTATTCTGCCCACTCATGTTATTTTCAGAAACTCAGAAGCGATGTTGACAGAGCTGTTTCGTGGCTTTACAGCACAGCACTGATCTTAATGCAAGGCTACCCGTGAGGCTGAGGCTTTCCGTAACTCCAGCTAACACTTGGAAATGTTTGAGCAAAAACACATGACCACTAAGATTCTTTTAATCCCCGTCATTCATTCCGGTTGGCAGCAACCTTGGAAAGCCAAGGGGGTTTTGTTTCCTTTTGAGTCTAATTGCAAGCTTCCCACAGAGCTCCCAGTGCACAGTAACACAACCTTTGATGATCTGGCCATGCAAAAGATTTGTTTTGAGGTTTCTGAAGCTGAGACAAGGGTTAACGCCGTGAAGAACTACCAAGGCATAAAATGAACTCCCTGGAGTTGTTCAGATTAACACAGATCATCCAGGCTTGATATTTTTTAAGACAAGTTTCTAATTACTGTGCCATTAACACCAGAGCTGTGCACCAGAGATCTGTACAAGCAGCTGGGACCATGTTTATGGAAATATGTGTGATACAAGACTGTCAGCAACTTCTGAAAGTGCTATCTACTCTGTAATGCTCCTGGGGTGCTCACCAACGGAACATGCCACGTGCGCTCTACCGCCCCCCTACACTATTAACCTCGGAGCTCCTCCAGCCCAGACAGGGGCTAGAGAAAATGGAGATAGGAGTTTCCCAAAGGCACAGGCAACACAGAACTGAACACAGATCCCTTCAGCCACACCTTCGGATGGTAGGGGAAATGTCTGCAGTAACAAACTGGCCGGTGCCCCTGAACATTTTCAGCTCAGCACCACGTCATTTGAATCATAGAATCATAGAATGGTTTGGGTTGGAAGGGACCTTAAAGATCATCTAGTTCCAACCCCCCTGCCATGGGCAGGGACACCTTGCACTAGACCAGGTTGCTCCAAGCCTCATGATTTGAGATCAATTTTACTTTTTAATTACTGCTGTAACACGTGTTGCAAGTCAACTCCTACACTGATAAATTTCTGCCACCTGTATAGTTTTGACGGACCTGGGCAAATCAGAACATAAACAGTCCAGCTGAAATCAGCAGAGCCACCTTTGTGTCGCTACTCAGTAGGTGAATCTGCTGACAGGTGATTTGTGTAAAGCCCCTGCTGCTTTGAAACTGCATGTCAGTCCATGCACGCGAGCCTGTGAAAGCGAGGGCTACCATGCAGCACAGAAATTGTGCAGGCTGCAGGATTCGGGCAATTTCAAACCTGTGGCAAGAGAATGCCCTGAGATGAACGAGCCTCTCCAGCTTGCCAGGATGGATATTCAGGCAACTTTCACTGTGCCACATCTAAATTCGCCAGGACCTGGGCTTTTGCGTTCAATGACAGAAGGCAGCTCAGATGCAGCTAAAATTCTTTGCATCCTTTACCTTTGCAATACCTCTTGTATTTGTATCATCTTTCTACACAGCTGTCCTCATCCTCTCAGCTCTTCTTGCCTTTATTCTTTTCCCTCCTAGAGAGCCCACGTGTGACCTGGAGCCATGAAACCCTGCGGAACATGCGCCATTGCTGTGCTGGCGGTACCCACCCAAAAGCCGTGGCTTGAGAGGCGTTTGGTGTTCAGATGTTCCAACCATAGCTTCCAACCATTTTTCTACGCAGGTCTGTAAGCCTCTCAATCCCTGCATTACCCATGCTGACCTATGTTATTTTTGACACACTTCTTAATATTCCTGTCTCTAACCCCAGGGCATAGGGTTTTCTCTCTCTTTTGTTTGGATCTTGGGTGGTTTCCATGGTGACGCACCCCAGCTCCTCGGGACATCAGCCCTGGGTCACCCCTGCCAACCTGTGCCAGATTAACTGATGAAGGCTGTGAAAAAGTTAAACTATCACCAGCAATTATTAAAGCTAGAACAACAATAACTTTACTCTAAAACTGAATGCATATTGCTTTATAGAGTTTTACAGAGCCTGAACAGAGAGAGGGTACAGTTTCGGGAAGAAAAGGAGATCTAAAGGAAGAATGTAACATCACTCAGATCACGTTACAGTACTTGACCAGAGAAGGTCAGCAAAACTTTCCAAAGTTTTGGATAGAAAAACCGCAGCTTTCTCAGCTGGGGATGACTGAAAACTCACAGCTCAACCTTAGACATCCGTTTAACACCAGGAAGACCAAGTGCTAGTATGAAAGAGAACTCGGGGAGATGACAGGACCGCTGTGCTGGTCTGTTGTTGGTAAAACATTCACAGCTTCTAACCAAAATGTTTCAGTTCAAACCCAGTGTCTTACAATGTCAGTCATCCTTGAAGGAACTTTGTGACTTGAAAATGACTATAAAAGGATAAGGTGGAAAGACTAAGTGCAAGTGCAGCTCTCCCGCCCCCCACTTAAATCCCTGCACACCCAGAGAGCTCTCAGCCTCTTCTTCCTCCCCCCCCCCCCCCCCCCTTTTACTTTTGTATAAGCTTCCACATCCCTAAATATATTCCACTAGTTTGTCAAGGTAGCTCTAGGAAAAAACCATCATCTTCTTGATTCCACTGCATAAATAGCTTTCTGAAAACATACTTGTTTCAAAAAAGGCAGAGAATGGTGTGTTGGTGTGCATTTGCTCTTCGCTCATTATCTGAAAATAAGTCAGGAAAAGAGAAAAAAGAGAAATATGAAAAGGTGTTATTTTTTCAGTAAGACGTTTTCCTCTCTTTCGAAACCACTGTGCAGCCTTGAGGGAAGCAAATAAGCACCGAGTCCCTGCAGGACTGCCATAACCTTCTGCCAGTACCTCCACTCCAACATTCTGAGTGTCACCTCGCATCAGGATTCGGAAACACAGAGCTGTGATTGCCCATTATTGAAATTTTGCTCAGATTCGGCAAGTATTTAACTGTGTTTTCCATATTTTCCCCTGAATTTTTATCATCCCAATCAATTCAGACTAAGATGTAATGTTCAGATCTTAATAAGGCTGTAAGCAAGCATTTATTTCCTTCATAATTTTCTATTAATTACAGAGCAGCTAATGCATTTTAAGAGTCAGCTATTAATTCATTTACATTGGCTGTCTTTTTAATTGCCTGTTAAGTACCTGTACTCATTTGAGAGGTTTACTTGGAATTGTTGCCAAAAATGTCTTGTGCAACTGTACCAGATCCTTTTTCCGCCCGAGTTCTCTATTGTTTCATGCCATATTTGTCATGGTTCCTTTCCTTTTGCACAGCTAGCCTTTTAGCAGCTTAGATCTAAAAGCATTTAAAGCCATTATCCTATGTAATTATCTCCTCCATTTCTCTGACTTTCTTCTATTATTACCAAAAAATACTTTAAAAAAAAAGAAACCCCCAAATGAACAGATTTTGGTCAGATGTTGGTCAGGCATTAAGTGTTTACAATGAGTAACTCCCTAGTCTACAGAAGAGCATACGCTAAAATTAAGACTTGTCCCTGCAGCCGTATCTTTTCCTGCTTGAGCCAGGGGAGGGATTACACTGCTGTCCATCTATCATCGCTGAGTGTTCCAAAGGTGTGAAAAACAAAAGTTGGAATCCACAGAATCAACTGAGCATCATGCAGGAGATTCCGAAACCAGATGAAAATGAGCAAGAAAACCAGGAGCAGCAGATGAACATGTGCAGGGATTTGGCCAAAATTGCCACTCATCCCATGTCAGGGCCAGGCAAGGGCCATGGCCCAGAACAGAAACTTTTCCTTGCTGCTATTCTCAGAAATTCGGTGAACAATGTTTAAACACACAGGGATGAGATAGGTTATTGTAAAATCTGACAATGACTGTTCCAGTGATGCAAATCCAAGGGGAAGTGCTCTCCTCCACCCGCAGTCGCTCATCTCTAACAAAACTGCCCAGCTTAGCCAGTCAGAACATCTTGTGAGGGCAGAACCATCTCGACACAGCGACCACGTCTCCAGCTCCTTTTGTCAACAAGTTCAGTAACACGGGACAGAAACATATGGAACAACCAGCCCGAGGAAGTTCCCAACACAGATTCTGAGGCTGAACGAGGAAGCTTATGTTCCAAGCAAAATCTAAAAATTGCAAAAATTCTGCAATCCGTGTTGGGAAGAGAAGGAGACATTTTTAGTGTCTCAGGTGTGTAGAATGCTTTCCTACTCAATATGAATGAGGTTTACCACCTCGAGCAGAGTAGCCAATAGACCTTTCTACAACACATCCCTCAAGCTTCCCCCACTCCCAGTAAGTTGCCAAGCGACGTGTTGTTCTGAAGCAGAATCCACTAGAAGACTCACCGGCATTACCACGGTGCTGCACAAAGCCTGCACTCTAGGAAAAGGCATTTTCCAAGGGAAGAATGTTCCACTGGAAAATTTCTGTCTATCAGTAATTGGCTGATGCCCTGAAGCAGGAGTGCTTATATCTTTTTCCCCTTCTGTAATCTTATCTCACGTAGCTGTGGATGTTCTTATTATCCATACAAATGTCTAATCCCTTTTGAATCCTACTAAGCCCTTATCTGTCCCACAGGGTAAATTTTCTTTGTGTAAAAAATCTGATTTCCTTTTAGCCTTTTTAAAATTTGTAAGTGATCCATCTCACTTGTCCTTCTATTAGGAGAAAGGGTAAACAGGAGTTTCCTTCTGCAGGCTGTGTAATATTTTGCATACGTCCTGTACATTCTTACTTTATGAGGTTCTCCACTAGGAAAACATTCCTAATCTTTCCCAACCTCATTTCATAGGGAAGCTGTTTGTTTAAGTAGGACCGTTTTTTCCCTGTGGATGCAGAAGGGAATAAAATGATGAGATCTGAAATGTATCCATTGATTCACCAGAACTGTAATTTCACACAAGTATAATTCTACTGGAATCAGCATCTCCCCATGTATAAGGCAGGCGCTGACCCTGTGTCTATAATGACACCAAGTCGTTTTCTGTCCTCTTCTACCTATTAGCTACTGCTTTTTGTTCTCTTTTTGGACGACAGCTGTACCCTGAGCAGAAGGCTTCCTGCAACTATCCAAACAAATTCCCAAGTCTTTTCGTGACCTGGTTCCAAATAATTTGGACACCAACATACCCAGCAGAAAGCTCTTGGAGAGACAATCTCTGGGCTGATTTCACTGCTGGAAATGCGCCTGGCTAGGAACAGAAGATGGATGGGGAGTGGGGAGAGGGCACATGTGGCTGGTTATTTTAAGTCGTGTAAATGGCTGGCACCGATTCCATTCTCTAGTACTTTGTATCAGCAGGTGAATCTTAACAATAGATCATGTTATATTTGATTTTGATGACATCCAGAGCTCCCATCTTTACTTGCCTAAGGTGCACTTAACACAGATGTCTCAGCTCCATAAAACTGGTAACATCAGTAGTGTGGATTAAAGGAAGATTATGATCCCAGCGGTACAGATGAGGCAAGGAGACACGGAAAGAATTAATGTGTTGCCCAGAGTCTCATCAGACATTCATTCTGAAGGTGGAAATTGAATCTGAGGTTCCCAAGTCCCAGGCTGGAACTTTAAACACAAACCACTCTTCTTCCTGGGTCCTTAGAGAATTGCCCATCTACCCCTATTATTTGGGCTTTTAAAGCTGTTTGCTTATCCTCCTTTGTCAAACTGGGTATCTTTGGGGGACTGGCACACTAGAGAGAGATGGTTAACACAGAGATAATCCACTCATAATGACAAGAGAATCTTAAGGAAGGCAAATGCCCGCATGCACTGAGGCTGGCTTCGGAATAGTAATTAATGAACACGCGTGAAGCTCTGCAGTAATGCTCAGCTCCACAAAAGACACAGAAGCACAGAGATAAGGCACCTCTTTTTCAGCCAGCACCACTGATAATTAAGTGACCTTGTCAGAAATTATAGATGTTTACTGATTCAGCAGAGAATATCTGAGGAGGAGAAAGAAAAGACAAAATTACCTTTATATGTCAAATCAACTATAAAAAACCCTCAGCTTAAGACAGAAGAAGAAAAATAATGACACCTAAGTCTTTATTTTCTGAAGCCAGAACTAATATGACATGATTATATGACTAACAACACCTCTGTGCTTTTCTGCATTTTCATATGTGTAAATCCCCTAAACACAGGGCATTGGGCTGCTTATTTAACAGCTGTACAACACAACATTAATGTGGCTTGACTTCAGAGAGGCATATTTCGGGCAAAAGGAATTCTCTGTATCAGTATTACTACGTAGAGGACAGAGAAATGTAGAAGAATGATGATATAAACAGTAGTGAGCAATTTCATACTGGTTAAATAAATGGGGAAAAATGCCTGATGACTGCAATTAATTCATTACTGTGTTACAAATTACAGAACTCTGTGGCTGTACATCCTAATGATTAAGTAGGGCAGTAAATGATCGGTGCGGTTATTTCTGACTCCCGCGTCATGATTCTGGGCCCCCGTTCATCGCCAGGAGCAAGCGCCTGTGTTCTGCACAT
Organism: Eurypyga helias; assembly: GCF_000690775.1. Taxonomy (NCBI): domain Eukaryota; kingdom Metazoa; phylum Chordata; class Aves; order Eurypygiformes; family Eurypygidae; genus Eurypyga; species Eurypyga helias. Next base: position 29,076 of record NW_010253463.1, read on the forward strand.
GGCGCTGCTTCCCACAGGAAGGACCTTTCTCACCTACTCATCAGCCTTGATGGAGTTGGTGGAGTGAGGAACCAGGCAGACAGAGATGGTGCTGCTCTGTTCGAAGGATGAAGCTAGGAATTATATTAATTTCAAGGATAATTTTTCTGCAACACTCATTGCGTCCAGAATGTGAATGACCAGTGCACAGGCTGTTCCTTTCCCCAGCCCCGGAATAGAACTGGATGTTCACTGTAAATTATCTGTCAGTGTTCACAGTATTTAGCATCTGAAAAGCCCGAACACCCTGCTGGGCTGGGATCTTCTTGGCACATGAATAATGATGGGAAATTAGTGATATGTCCTGGTCCTTGTGGTGACTCCAGGCTAGCCCCACTTCAGGTCAATTGTGCTGGATTCAGCACAATAACCTAGGGCCTTCTCAAGAGAAGCCAACTGGCTAAAAGTTTTTCTCACCAACATGTGCTCTGGTTATGCCCTCGTGGCAGGGCCAGGCTGGAGACAACAACGTGAGCCACCAGCTGAAAGCTCCCTCCTTTTGGTGCGATTCCGGCTGCACGCCATCATACCCCCTTGTGCAGACAAGGGAGAAACACACCTAAAATAACCCAAACCACTGGGCTTGGTGTAGTCCTTCACATTAGCTCTCCACCTCCTCAGAAGCTGCAGGGCATGGTCCGTAAATCACCGGTTTGAGCATCTGCACTCAAGGGCAGGACTTGCTCTCTGCTCACACAACACCCACCAGCTCCGCAGCCTCACCAGCCAGGTGCGTGAGCTCTCCAAGTTCTCCAGAGCGCGTGAGCTCTCCAGGTTCTAGGCATGGGAGGGAGAACACTGACACAAACAGCATTTCCAGAGTGGTACAAGACGTGCAAAAGAGAGCAGGCAATGCAAATATTGCCCTATCAATATATAAAAAGTATGAAAAAACTGGGCCTGGGCGCAGGGATCCGGCTCAAGGGAGCCTTGTCCCCACATTAACACTACGCTGCAGCATCTGTCCTGTTCTTTTCAGAAGGACAGGAGAATTTGCATTGCTTGGTATGTCTGTTGTTGGGCAAGTTCCACTATCGGTAACTCCTCCTTGGTAATCAGAAACATCAATAATCAGCCTTAGCAAGCTTGCCTAGCTCTCCGTGCGTATTTATGCAGGCACATTCACACTTAATACCCTCGACCTCACGCCGCACCATCAGAAGGCACCGCTAACGGCGCGTGGCTCGGGGATTTTTACACTTTGACTGTCAAAGAGCAGCCACTCACAACACCGAGCTGCTGGTACCCTGCATGCAATGAGAACTTCATCCAGCTTGTGCCTTTCGCTGTCTGAACTGAGCTCTTTTTCCACTACTAACACCATTTTTAAAACTACACACTGCACCAACTAGACAAATTTTTTGTATCTTTGTCAATTTATGTGCCATGACAATGTGCCTGAACTGAGATCTTCAGGATCAGAAAACATTTCTGTTTTCATATTAATTAAAGTGGTACTTTAATTCATAAATTAATTATGGCATTTACTTGATCGTATACTCCAGAACCAAGTGTCATAATTTCTAGTAGATGTTTTTAATGAAGTGATTACATCTCTGCCTCACCAGAAAGACAGGATCCAGCCTTTGCTATGACACTGTGACAGGCTTGTGCAGGATAACAGTTTTGCCACTCGGCAGTTGCACAGGAAGGAGCCCTTCGCGCTGCTCCTCGCGTATCTCCCAGGTGGCAAAGGGGGTGACGCCAGCACAGAGCCCTGCACACTATCCAGCCAGCCATCAGCAATTCCCAGCTCCCTGTGCCAACAGTCTCTTCAATATTCCTTGAAAAGATTTTAAAAAACCACACAAACAAGCAAGCAACAAAAAACCAAACACACACATACACACACACCCTCCACAGATGTTTGAGGCGAGTGATTCATTGGCAGTATTTGCATTTCCTTAAATGCAATGGCTGTAAAACATACCTGGCGAATGAACAATAGTATGAATTTTAAATTATGCACCAGGTCTCTGTGAGATTAAATCAATGTGGCATAATTAACACTGTTCCCTCCCAGACAGAGGTCTGCTGTGTTGTCAGAATTTTTTAATATACTTCAGTCTGAATACATTTTTTTCTGCAGTAGATATTAGTTGGCAGGAAGAATTGCTCATGACCTTTTAGCTGATACAAATAATTCAGCATTCTTTTTTTTTTAAAGCCTGCACACTGCATCTTCCACAATAAGTGGCGAAAGACAATGGAAATGATTCTGGTTTAGCATTCAGCGCTGGGCGGTTGTTTTCATGCAGAAAAAACCCAACATGCTCTCCTTATTTTTTAAGGGCTATAGGCCAAGAGAAACAGGATTTCGTTATCTGACCATGCAAATTATTAGGCAGCATGTGTGCTGTCTGTACTCATCATATTTGGGATACTCTCGTTAGATTCTGAGCACTTCTGCCAACGTGTTGCAAACAGCCAGGTTCCAACGTGCAGCAGCTGTGTCGGGTGTATTTTGCCCCTCTCGAGGCACGGACAGGAGCAAGGGGAGAGTGATTAACGTCGCTACCAGACACATCTCTGTGCCACAATACTGCGCTGGGCAATCGTCCGTCCGGATTTTGCGGGGTTCTGTATAAGCAAGTTGGGAGAAGGATTGAGGAGGAGCCAGTGGCAGGAATTGGGGGTTACAGTTCCGTCTCTGCTGCTGTGCAGTAGGTCTCAAGCTGGTTAACACCCGTGAGCCAGAGACGGAGAGCAGATGTTCCCTTCAAGATGCAGATGTGCCTGTGGAAGAGGTTACTGCCCCTAAGTGCTCATTAATGACCCTCCTGATCTGCTGGGAGTGGAGTCTGTAGGAATCACTTCAGTTGCCAAAATCAAAAATTACCAGACTGTCTCAGATCACCTATTTCAGTTATCTCAACTAAAACCTTGCGAAGCTTTGCTAAATTGTTGGAGAGAGTACACTTCTGCACAGAAGGTAAAAGGCAAGCAGCTTGCGGCACTGAAGCCAGACCTGAAAAAATACTGGGTTACCTCCTCAGTTTTGTGTGTCTGTTCACATACGAAGTCTGAAACAGGTCAGAACCTAAAGCACTGACTCGGCAATGAGTTACACACCTTGACAGGTTAGCATGTAAATCAGCATGCTAATCTAAAAAACCAGATACTGAACGATCAGCATTCGGAAGGGCAGCACGAAACGGAAGGGTTTTACTCTATAGCTGCCTTCAGACACTATTCCATGCGGATGGCAATCAAACATGAAGGCATTGGCTGCCAGTCTTGGTTATTCCTGATAAAATTTGAAGTGTAATTTCCAAAATACTTACTGCAGTGAACATTCGTTGGTTAGCACACTGCTTGGAGATATGGCTGTTTTGGAAACAAGGGTTAAAATGAATTTTCTATAAAATTTTGGCATGCGATATACTTACACTTGGACACCTTGTCCAAGTTAACTGGTTTGTCCAAGTTCACATTTGGCAAAGTAAGCAAAAGCTAATACAGGAGGAAAAGAAGCGTGTCTCCTTTTTGCTGACATCATGCGTTACGGAGAACGGAACAGAGCTGTTGAGAGATGTTATTTTTCAGCATTTGTGGTCAAGAAAAAGCCCGGATTACCATCAGCTCAGAAACGCAAGGTGCACCATCACAACTGCTCTCTGCTGCCTGCTTTGGCAGTTAGAGCACGTTCACCCCTAGTTCAGTTGTACCCTGGTGTCAGCAGTGGGTAATTTTCACAGTATATACAAGGGTTGCGGAAATTGCGAGGAATACAACAGCAGCAGCAATTAGTGCCTGTTAGAGATGGCTGGAAACCCTGCAGCAAAACACAGAATTACTCAAAATTCAAAGTAGTTTGCATTCATTAAGAATGTAGAGCAGGGCCATTTTCCATGTAGGAAACACAAAAGATGTAGACACAGACAGTGAGGAGACACCCATAAGTTTGTTAATAGGAAACAGGTCTATTTTTCTTGGATAGATGAGCACGTTTTAGGCAGAAATAACCAAATCTCAGGCAATTTTTTCATATTAGGAATGCTCTGTCATGCAAAAACCCACCAAACTCAAACCAGCCCACACCTTGGGCTTCCACCTGGAGCGAAACATTGCCAAGATTTCAGTAAAATCTCAGTTCTGTGCAGCAAAGTAGAAACTCAGGTGACAAATAATTTTGTTCTAAAATCCAACACCCACACCACTCCCCACTAGACAATCCTGTCCAGCTTGACGAGGTCGTTTTGCAGAGCTAGGGGAGAGGTCTTCCACTCACCTACATATTATGAATGCATCCCCTGCCTTGGCCATCTGTTGGAATGACCAATTTACCACTCATTAGTGTATTTTTCAGGTTAATTAAGTTTTACAGTCGCTGGGACCATGAACAACGCCACCCGACCCTAGGTAAGCAATCCTGACACACTCAATTCATGCTGTCCCATCACCACTGGATGGCATTAGTTAGTTGTGCTGCAGGAATGGACGTGAAAGGGAACACTTCAACCCCTACCGCCTTCACCAGTATGAAAGCATTAAGCTGGGAGTTACCGCACTGGTACTGCACTTGCTTCACAGTGCCAAGCCAGTGCTCACACACACGGTGTGCCACGTTGTTTACATACAAAAGGACAAATAACCTTGTCATGGCAGTAATGAGGCACACTACCATAATACTCCGGTTGGCTTTTCCCTCACATACTGGCATTTCGGCCACTGTTATGATAAGGCTCCTAACGGAGACATTCCGGGCCCCACAGTGGAAACCAACACAGGTCAAGGCTTAACGCAGGCAACCTCAGAGCACTTCCAAAATCCGAAGGCACTCGAAATGGCCTGTTAACGAAGCTGACTGCTGGGTTTCTGACAGCCAGGAGTTTCCAAAAACCCACAATGCTGCAGCTGAAAATCAGACACACACCCCCATCCCATTTTAGCCCCCTCAGCTCGACTTGTGCCACGGCACGTGACTGCTTCGTTCACTGCTCAGGTCAAAAGCTGTCGCTGTGGGGGAGGCCTCAGCGCCCAGTGTCCCCTTGTACTTCGGAATGCTGAGGCAAACTAACCAGACCTCCGAGGGGGTGGGAGGGCTGCTTTGCATTAGCTCTTCCCGGGAGACCTGAAAGCTCAGGGACATTGCTAAACCATCGCCCAGGCACTACAGTCTTCCTCTTTCAGGCCAGCTCAGTCATTATCCATGAGACCCAACGTGATCACATTAGAATCAGGGAAGGGGAAGGAGAAGAAGAAGAGAAAAAAGGGATTTAGAAAAGAGAAGATGGAAAAACTCCTCTGAAGGCAGGGAACTCACTGCTTCCAAATACCAAATGTAAAACAGACATGAAAACACACTGTCCTGAATGTGATCATTAAGCCACCCATGTGAATTGCTGCTGATATGAAATTCAAGTGCTGGGGGCTGGAAGTGCTGATGCCTGTAGCAGAACTATGGTGAGCAAGCTGACTCTTCTGATTGTTTTATGGTCTGGGCGAAACATCTTTTCTGACGCAGCTTTAAACAAACAGTGAAAAAGTAAGGGACTGTTAGCACTGTACCATGGCACAGACTACGCTGACATAAAACTAATTCCTGTTTGCTCTAAGTTGAACATTTACTGCTCTTGGACTTCCACGCACCTAGCGTATCAAGAACACAGAATTTGAGAGCAGTGTTTTGCTTCTTTATAACCTGCAAGGAAAAAAAAAAGGGCTTGGGAGAGAAGGGGGATTCTGTGTATTTTTTAAAGGAGCTCCTCATTACATTTCCCTTATGTAAAATTTAAATTATATTCACGTCATCATCATTCTACCGGATGTTCGTCTTGTAGGTAGGGGCTGGCAGAATGATTGTTCTGAGCAACTCCCAATACTGACATTCACCATGGCACACAAAGAGCCTTTCACATGGTAGGATTCCTCCTCTCAAATCCCTAACACAAAACTGGGAGCAGGCTAACGCAACCTGCTGCTGCTACTCATCCGAGGGAATTGCCCAGATGAAGGAGGATTAAAGCCCTGCATGAACACGTGGTCAGTTTTAGGGCTGGAACAATGTGAGGTCTAATGGGACAGAAGGCAAGCACGCTCATTAGGCACTGGCTGCCGTGACCTCTGCTCCCTCTTCACGGCAGCTGGCCCAGCAAAGGTGAGGCTCAGAGCAGTGGGGGCACAAGTTACGGTGCAACTGGGCAACCAAGGAGTGGAATGACATGAATTCCCAGTCAACTGGTACCTCTCCAGCTGACAGTGGAGGTGGTCATGGGGAAGGCAGACGTCATTCCCAGCGGTTGTAGCCCTGGTATTTGCCGGAGGGGTGGAGTCCGGGAAGCAGCGAAGCTGTGCACAGGGCTGGAGGAGCCTCGGCCGCGTACAGCCCTGCTCTGCCACAGCCAAGCGAGGCGTGCGCAGGGAGCAGCTGCAGAGGAAGGCTCTTCGGGAGATTCGGGAAGCAAAAGCCTACCTTAGGAGAGGGGCTGAAAGGATTCTGCCGACAGGATGAGTGGCAATGCAACATCATCTAAAACCCACATAGACTGTGAAACGAAAACAGGCAAATAACCCTAAGTGAGGCCCCTTTTCCTCCTCATGTTTCCATTTCTCTTCTCGTGTCCATCACTGATGGCAACACAATTTTACTCATGGGCAACGTGGGGCCAACGCAAAGGAACGGCACACAGACAGGAGGCTCTGTCCTGTCAGGGGCCCACGGCACGGCAACTGTGTAACCCCCACACTCTGCCCAGAGGGTTTTCAGTTGGTTGGGGTTTTTATTTTGTAAAGAGTGGAATGGCATGATATTCAAGTGGGCTTCCTGTAAACTCCTCAGGGACACGTACCCAGAATACAGGTTATGGTAACTTGAAAAGGCACTGAAAAGCTGGGAAAGCCGGACAGAATCTCTCAGCAACGTTTTCTGAACACAGCAGTGCCCCATCACAGTCCTGGTGCTGGTAATCGGCACCCAGAGCCCTGTGAGCCATTGCACTTCGAGGGCAAACGGACTGATGCGTCACAAAACACACGAATAAGCTACCAAAGAGAACAGTTAGCCAGCTCGCCTCCCACCTTGGCTTTGCATCAGCGCTGGGGGTACATCCCCTACAAACCTCTGCACATCCTCCCTTGCCTTCAGGCTTGTTTTATCCAAACACAAGGGAAAGTATAGCAGCAAATGTCTACTCTCCTATAGGAGTACCTAAAGGTAATGTATTTATGAAACACATTAATAATGGAATAAGGAATTGATGAATAAGAATGAAAACATTTACATAGCAAAAAGAAGCAGCTTTTACTATAAATTATTAATGGCCTAATAATGACAATATGAAATAATAATTAACAAAGACACAGCCATTATCACCCAAACAAGAAACAGCTTGACTTCACAAAGAATCCCACGTAACAGATATGCTAATCTTATTTTCCCATTTCTGGAAACATTTTCTGTTACTTTTCAAAAACTCATTATCAAAGTCACAAGTAGGAAACTACTCAACCATTGCAATATTTTGGTTGTAAAACAATTTGATAGTTATTATAAAGTTTTTCTCATCTCTCTGTGGGAGAACAGGATGAATTCATTTATGCAAGAGTAATTTCTTCCACAGTCATTTTGCGAGATGATTTATTTGTAGAGGGGGACAGACAATAATAAAGTCTCCGATTTAAATAGCGCCTTTCATCCCAAAGGATCCTAAAGTGCTTTACAAGATATATCTCTACCCAGGAACAACGTCACCCACCTCTGAGGTGATAGATGGCACCTGGTTAGCAGCGTGCACAGGAGTGCTCCACAGCAGTTTAAAGGCGGCAGTGAAGGATACCGCAGCCAGCGGAAACCCCAGGTGGGAGTGGGATATACTCCGAGTAAGTACAGCAAAACTTTGCAAGCTGTCACAGCAAACCTACTTCTTCAACAACCACCACATGGGTTTTAAATCCCTGAACCTTCCTCTACTGCTCCTGGTGTAGAATTTAGAGAAGCTCCCGCCTCAGCAGACATACAATTTTGATTTTTAAGGTTCCTTAGGGCACCACAGTGCTCTTGGAAACGTCCCCACTTGCTGAGAACTGACTCTTCCCACCACACACCACACCGTACCCCTCCACCCATGCAGAGCAATCCCCTGCACAGACTGAGAGGTGCTTCCCCATTGCAAATCCCCAGTTCCATATACTCAAAAGATTTGGAAAAAAGAAAAGCAGCTGATTTGTCCAGGCAGCTAATCCCCACCAGTCTTTCCTTTTCAATAGATTCCCAAATAGTGCAGGTAACCTAAGAGACATGGAAATTCCATGACCAAGCCCCCAAACCGCAATTCACTGCTGACACAGCAGACGACCAACGTTTTCTTAGTGACCCTCATGCTAACGAAGTGGGGTGAAATCACAGCCACGCACAGAGACGTTCACCTCTCCACACACTGGCCTCAGCCACAGCTTGCTGCAGCCAGCCAAAAGGCTCCCACTGCCTGTCTTGTCCCTGGGCCATGGGTGATTTTCTTTTCCCAGGCTGCTGGAAAAGACAGAGCTCTTTGCTTCCAGTTCTTCCGTTTTATCACGTAATACTTGAATCTCTTTTTTTGGGCAGCGCTTGCTCCGGTCACCCCAAAGGACCCACTGGGGAGTGCTGGCAGCTGCCCAGAGCAGCACAGAGCCGCAGGCAGGGGCTGTCAATGGCAGCAGTTTAAAAACACCAGCAACTTAAGGCAGGACAATTTGTGCTGTGCTTCATGCACATTTCTAACGCGTGGAAGTAGCAGGCGGTGCAGCCTTTCCACAGGAGGAAAGTCAACGAGGACTTCACGCACAGAGCTGCTGGAGCACTGAGGTTTCCCACGGAACAGCTATTGAGGTCACAAGAATTACGGCCAAGGAATTTAAGCATGGATTAATAAAAAAGCAATTTCCACTATCAGTGTTTTTCAGTAGGCTTGATAATCCTTTGCTTCTTATGAGCTATAACTACCCTTACCCTCGGGTCAATACCACATGGTTGGCATAATGCGTTCATAGCATAATAAATTCGGTTTGCCGTTTTGTGATCTTTGTTTCATCCTAAAGCCATCTGCCATGTCAAGGTCCCACGCTTGTTTATAATATCAGCTTCAGTTTATTTTACAAAATATTTCTTGTTCGAAAACAGGAATTGGGATGTGGGGGTTCGGTTTTGGTTTATTCTTTAAATGTGGGCCTTTTTTACCTGCGCATCCTGCAACTACGATGTGCTTTTCAGGTCACGGTAGGGTGTACCTGTACGTGAACTTCGAGAGGGAATTAACCACCCAACTCTGCAGCAAACCACGAGAGCTGTCCTTACAAAAAAGCATTAACCTCAACCCTGTGCACATGCTTGAGTTTCATTCACAGGACTCTGTTCTTATATGCGTGCCAAAACACCGTAGAAACAAACACCGTCCTATATTTACAGCGTATGCTTCAATATGTTGCTTTTTTTTTCCCCAGAGCTTAAGCCCAGAGAACAAAAATTCAATTTCTCAGCAACTTCTTGCTGTTTCTAAATATGCTTCTATCCCTTGGTAACATCAAAATAGCTTCCAGACATTTGGAGGAGCCAGAATCACCCTGCGCGATGTATTTTCAGGTTGAAAATCCGGGCTCTCCTTCCAAGCCTTTCTATTTCTCCCTCTGTCTCTCAAGGAATGGATAAATGTTCATCAGCGGGTGATTAGTAAAGGTCACTACACTTTTAAATACGAGCAGAATCATCCACTCAAGAGTGAAATGTGTGAGAGTTTCCTGACAAAATGTAATTAATTGCTACAGTCTTCCGTGCCTAAGATCACGTTAAAGTATATTTAAAAATTGTGGCAAATCTAAATAAAGCAAGAATGTACAAAAGGGTTGTAGAAGGCTTGTCAGCCAAAGCCCTGTTTATGTAAGGGGAAGCCTAAAACTTGCTCGCGAAAGCTGACGCGTGAGGATTTATTAAGGTCAGGTTTGAAACTTACGGTACCTGGCCATCACTCAATGTTTAAATGTTGACGTATTTGAGTGATTATGCCCAATTGGTGGATTTTTTTCCAGACAACCCATTAACAACAGGAGCAGACTTTTGCACAGACAGACACATTTCTATTAACAGGATTTTTGTGACACCTGATTGGCACTTCCAGACAACCCTGCATCATAAATATGTAAATATAACTACATTTATTTTTCCGTCATAGTGGTGCAAAGGCAGGACTTCCAGGGACGTCTTTTCCAATATCTGCATACGGGAAGGCAGTGGTTTTCTAGCATACAAAAGAACCGTGTACAACAGCGTAGAGAAGAGACGAGCAGTATACAATATATAACAGCAAGAGGAGAAACTCCTTTGCTAACATACTATTACTCATATCTCAGGTCTATTGGCACCTCTTGGGAAAAAACATCCCTAAGGTGGTTTAAATTGTCACGGGAGATTTAATTACCCTCAGACTGAACCATCTCATCCAAAAACCGAGGAAGTCCAGCACCAGTAAGTTCCTTAAAATGTATGGAGGAACCCTTTAAAAACAGATTTAGAGTGTTACTGAATAAAAAAGAAATGGAATTATACAATGCCATGAAATGTAGAGCATCAGTGTAAATGTGTCTCAATTCCAGCCACTTGCTACTATGATGAGAACAACAGAAGATAATTAATTTTTCCTTTGTAGTGATGATTCCCAATGAGTTTCTTCTGTGGAATTAAAGAATGAGATCCAAGCAGGCACAAAGAAACATGCCATCAATCACGGGAACCATCACAGGTGCCTGGAATTCTCCACTAGACAAAGTTGTTGAGGCAAAAACATCGGGGTCATTAAAAATCATGATAGCATCTTGTGGTTAATGGAGTACTACAGAAGAAGGAAATGAGCCTTGAGAAGCGGAATGCCCTTTACTCAATCCCCAAACATTATTTCTTCTTGTCCTTATGTTATAAATTAATATCTTGTTTTCCAACCAGCGTAGCATTGCCATTACAATCACATGCCACTTTGGTTTAGCAGAATCATTAAGCAAGCAATTTGCATCAACACTACCAAGTATTCAGTAAAGCCTTTGACACCGTTTCCCACACTATTCTGCTGGGAAACTGGTGGCTCACGGCTTGGGTAGGCGTACTCTTCGCTGGGTAAAAAACTGGCTGGCTGGGTGGGCCCAAAGAGGAAGAGACTAACTTTTTTTTCCAAATGAAGGATGGATGCTGCCTACCCCTAATTAAAACTGGCTGGTCAGACATTGTGAGACTGCTCTGATAAGGTGCCAGTTTATTTGACATGCAGAGTGGAGCCCACAGGAGCAGGCAGTCAAGTCAGTCTGATGACTTCCTGGCAGGCTGAACTCCCTCAGACCTCTAAGTGATGGGTAGCTGGATCTCCCAGCTCCAGAACACCCAGAGAGCCTGGGCTTCTGCAGCCCAGGTACTTCTGCTGACAGTGCAAAGAGACATTTCTGTTTCACACTGAATTCGGTGATTTTTTTCTGAATGCTTCATTCCAGTTAAGTATTTTTTTAAAGATTATCCATGTAAGCAGGAACTGGACTGGTTTATTTTAAAAGAAGATACTGTTCTCCTTGAGGCAAATGCCATTTTTCAGCATATGTACGATATGCACTATGCAATACGTATGGTTTTTATATTGCATAGTTACAGTATCACGATCACACCACGTGTCAAGCAATAATGTCAAGGGATAACGAACTACTACATCAGCCTGGCTTTCTGGTTCACTGTCCTGTCTTGTACTAGCACAGACTGACATACAAAGCGCAGTATTCTGGTCCTTCTAGACTTTGACTTTGAATTCTCTTCTGGCCTGTCTCTGGCCAGCTTTGACCACAGCTGAGACCTGTGAAAATCTAGGAAAAATACATTCTTTTAAAAGCTAATACTTCCTCCACCTTTCTTCACCCTGCCTTATCTGGTGAATTATCTGTATTTTGTACAAAGTGAATTCCATGCAGGTTAACACAGTGGAAGGGCAGAGGGCAGATGATGTGTGCAGACTTTTGAGAGTCCATCCCAGCCTTAAACCTTGGCATACGTAGAGTCTTTGATAACCTGATCTGGTCAAAGGGGCTATTTGCAGCTAAAGAGAGCTAAGGGTAGCCTGAAGCTATGACAGAACAGGAAATACAGCCCCAGGCTGTTGATACCCAGTCACAAAAAGCAGCTTTGATCTTCACTGAACAGCATGGATGTCACAGAGACGTAGGACTAAACAAAAAGCTAGCTCCTTCAGCAGCTCGCAGAGCATGGGTAACAAACACCAATGTAGCCAACAATTTGATGACTTAGAACTCAAGTGAATTTACCAACACTTGCTGCACAAGGGCTGCTGGAGTTGGATGAAACTCCCAGTGTGCTGCAGCCTGACATCCAGGAGTATGTGGATTAAAAAGGGAAGAGAAGACAGCATGACCACAAGGCATCCGAAGGGCCACTGTGTTCACTCACAGGTAGAGTGTGACCAGTTTTCACAGATAAGAAGGGTAGAAGACACCAGTGTGACCATTTATTTTGTTAAAACTAGAACACAGTCTCCAGGGCTTCCCTTAGGGTTTTCTGTTTCACTTTAGTTTATTTGTGTGGCGTTTTTATTACCCCAAGCCTTCTACCAAAAAACCCCAAAACCCCAAATCTAAACCAAACTTCATTTGACTAATGGAGAATGAAGCACAGTCCTTGGTAGGTTTTTAATGACTTACAGGAGGACAGGGTGGCTTGTTTTACAGTCAAACATGCAAAACACTGTACAAGTATTTATTGAATTAAATCGGTGAGATCTACTTTCACAAACCTTTGTTCATTGACATCAATTACTCTCATTTAACTTACTAATCGTACCAATAAAATACATTAATCAAATGCAATATTGGTTCCATTATTTTTCTCTAAGTATCAGAAGAGAAACATATACCTCATTCTGCTGTTCCCTAAATGTACTAATTACTGACATATTATTTTTATTTGTCTAAACCTTTCCTGGTATTCTAAGACTCACTGAAAATCAATAGTTTCTTGGCCAACCCCCTAGAAGTACAGGACGCAGCCTAACCTGATTTGCCAATTTAAATATGACAGTTTAGTCCTGCTGTTCAGCATCTGCCATAATTATCGACATTATGGGGAAATATTTTATCATCAGATGAGAATTTCTCATCTGTGGAAACATTTCTGCATAGCATCTAGTAAAATATTCTTACACAGTCTCCAATTATTCAAATATTTTAGTCTTAATTATTTCTCTAAATCAGTGTGACTCATAATTATTTTAAGCTTTATGAAATTAGCTCTTTTAAAAGCACTGCTATGCACCCATGACAGATTTGGACGCTATTCTGTTTGCATATTACAAATATAATCCAGCTATACTCATCTACTCCTAAAATACCACGATTTCTCAGTCCTCTAATATCAGTCCTTTGTTCCCAACATCCTAATTTTGTGCAGAATGCACCCTTGCTTTTCAGCGTTTTCCCTTTGCTACTGAGTGCAGTGTTGCAGCCTGGAGCTAGTGCTGACCCCCCGACAGCCAAATGTCAGGAATGGCCATCCTCCACGGACGGAGTGAAGGCCATGGCTCCAGTCTTTTCTGTGGTTCACTTCACCTCCTGAAAAGATTTCAGGAGGAAATCTGCACGATCTGCTCCTCCAGCACACTTCTGTCCCCTGCTGGTGCCCTACGAGCTGGCGTGCAGAATCACTACACTGCACGCTCACCCCTACCTCTTTTGCGAATGTTAAGAGCTAACAGTAGGCGCACAGCTTATCCCCTGGATAGAAGGATCCAGCACACTGCCAAGTGAGACTGGGTTTGGGGTTTTTCTTGGTTTTCTGACTGTACAGTTCAAAACAAGAATTATATGTCTTCCTTGTGTATGTGTTCCCGTTTTTCTCAGGGTTGATGCGCACTGAGGATTGTCAATGTTCTTTATCAGGTGGAGAATGCACTGGGAATTCACTTGATTTTCCCACCAGTTGTTTAGTTCACATTGCTTAGGCATGTCTAATTTGTTTAGATCTTCAGAGGCAACTCCTGAAACTTTGACATGATACACGCAACGGATCCCATGGCCTTTGCATGGAGCTCCCTCAGCGGTACTTCAGAGAAAGCAGAGTTCTCTAAGAAGATCTCTTAAATTTGGTAATTCACCTTCCTAGCTGGCCAGCAAATCAGGTGGCTTATGTGCACACTAAGGCAAGCAGAAGAGTAAATGCATGGCTAGAAGATAACATCGGTTAAAAATAAGGCAGTTCTTAAAAAGTGTGATTTGCTTGTGCTCCAAGTGGGTGAGCACAGCAAACAATGGTCCAATATTCCCCGAGGGGAAATGGATTTTCTCCCTCTGGCCAGAAGAGTTTCATCTAAAGTGGGTTTAACATCTATGTTAACATGTTCTCAAAAAGAGGAAATTATTAGTGTATAGCATGCTCTTCAGCATGTTTTCCAGAGTACATGGCTCGTTTGCACATTTAAGTACTCTTGGATTCAAATGCCAAAATTATTTTTGAGGCACACACCAACAAACAGAGAGAGAAGAGGCAAGAAGACTGCAAGAGGGGAGGGAAACTGGTCACAATTTCGTACCTGTTATGAACTGACAGATTTGTCAGACAAATGTAAAGATAATGGGAAAGAAAACTGACTTGATAATTTTGTGCAAATACAAAATTTGCATGCAGACCTCACTTAACGCTGCTCCTTCAATCACAAGGGCATGTAACCAACAGGGTGGACAAGAAGCGATTGAAAACACAAGTAAATAAAAATCTGCAACCCTTGACATTTTGAAAAAACCCAGAGATGTCATGTCTATGTAATTATTGTGCTTCAAAACGGACCATGCTGCAAATGGAAATGAGAAATGGCATTTACTTACTCATAGTTTTAATAACATATGCAGATATTGTATAATGTGTGTCAAATGCCATTTGGCTCAGCAGAATCTAATTAATCTTAGGTCTTTCCACCATATCTTCTGTTATGCATATTCAATAGCATGTGTATGCTGGAGAAAATGTTCTGTAGCTGTCATAGTTAACGAGGAATCTTTCATTTCTACTGCTTTAACAGCCCTAGTTAGGCCTGATGCAAGGTGACCATCAGCAGGCATCTCTCTCTAACCAGCCTTACACCAAAACTTCAGTTACCAATGTGAAAGGAGGAACTACCATCCACTTCAGAGAACAGACGAAGTGCGCAGAATCTCCTACAACCGGGCTCTAATAGAAGAGACTCTATTTGCTTTTCCATGACTGTTCCACAGATACGGAGCCCCGCCGCCTGGAAGGAAGTCACAGACATGAACGGCACGATTTCAGTTGCAGCAGCGAGGTGCTGGTAGCATCTCGGTGGCATCTGGGGCTCAGAGTCAAGACAGCAGGGATGTGGTTCTGTTTCTCTTGTGTAACCTTCTGCAAGTCACTTCACTAGTTCTTTGGCTTCTACATAAATAAAAAGGCTGGATCTTTCAAAAGCCTCTGGTGACTTCGGAATCCACGTCTTACTCAAGTCAATGCCACAGGGGCTCCTAATTCATCTTGCCACATTTCAAAAGTGTAACCCCGTGTCACTTACCAACCTTCCTAAAGAGCTTCGATAGCTATGGGCCGCCAGTACTACGGAAGAGTTAAATACAAATCAAACGCTACAATACCTTGTTAACAATGTTTTAAATAATCGCTAAAAAGGAACTTCGGATTTCAGTTGTCACTCTGTCTATATTACCTCATCCTGTTGTATGGAACTATGGAAAAGCTCTTAGAGCAGCACGCAGTCCTGAGCCCTGCAACACACTGAAGTGTGTGCTCACCGTCCGGCGAAAAGAGAGCAGGGACCTGTCTCTGAATCTCCCTGTTTTTGTCAGTTTTATAAAAACTGAAGAGCGATTCTCTTCTAACGTGTCTCTTAGTCCATTTCAGCCAGGGATTTCTTTGAACTGTGATGTAAAAAAACCCCATCACTGCATATTCAAAACCTGCCCACACAATGCTGTAACTATCCAGCTGATCTATAAGGAGCTTACCATCACGTTCGTACTTTCCCGTCGTAACTTCCTTCATTGTAAGGACGTCAAATCGGGTCTAAACACATATATTTGTATGTAATGAAACCAGCGGAGCGGGTCAACAACAATAATCTCTTTTGCCATCTCCACAGACTGTCATGCATTTGTTTTGATAACCTAATAGGATCCTCAAATATTTACACTTGTAAACTCTACAGTGTGACATAGGGACCAAAGATGTGGCTAATCAAAGCACATTCCGACTGGGAACATGTGCAAGAAATCCCCAGTGCTGACTGGCATTTTTTGTACAGCTTTAAAAGAATTCCGCAATGGTTAACTCATTGTTGTAATCCAGCTTTCAATGACTGTAAAGGCTAAACTGTCTTTCTAAATGGATGCTCTTTAAATGCCTTATTTTCATCCAATGCCAAGAATTAGAATCCTCCCTGAAAACACAAGTCTCCACCCCTCCTCTGCTTCAGCTGGGATTTTGACAAGCTCACACAGCCCCTGACGGTCACAGGTAGGCTTCCCGCCGCAGACGGCAGGGAATGAACGCTGAGCAGCTTTATGTTGCCCAAGCATCATAACTCTGGAGGGTGTCACCAACAGGTGCCGTATTTAGAGCTGACTCTATCTGCCCTTCCCTCTCACAGCCACCCTCGCTCTGCCTAGATGTAAGGGCAGGAGAAGAAGGAGATTTTAGTACTAAAGAGAAAGGTAAAGTAATTGCAATGAAACGCATTCTCTTGGCAAAAACTCCGTTTTAAAGGCAGACCCCATGGAAAGATCCTATTTTTATCCTGAAATAGTTTCCTCTCTGTCAGTGTCTTCCAGCTTGAATGTAAGGAGCTGTGAAGCACTTTAAAAGAGCTTTGCCCAGCTTTAGGAAAAAGAGATTTGGAGAACAGAAAAATCATCTACTTTTTTTTTTTTGGAACACTTGAAAAATAACTGCTGACAAATGACACCAGCAGCCTACAACAACCCCCGTGCTTTGCAGTCGCTGCTCATCAGTGTGAGGGACAGAAAAAAGAGAAAGATATTTTAGAGAGGAGATTGTGTGACTTGGATAACGACTCTGTCGGCTTATTAGCTGCTGTGTTCTCTGTAATTACGGGCAATGCAGCCTTACAAACCGTGGATTTGGGCCTGATCTTAGGCCCAAGGAACTCAGAGTGACCCAGCGGAGCAGGGAACAGGCTCGCAGGAGTTCACACGGTACCTCCAACCCGCAAGTGCTGCTTTGTCCAAGTTCTGTATGGTCAGGTAGCCACAGGTATTTGGAAGCCGAACAAAAGGTGGTAGCAAGTGGCATCTGCTGTATTCTCCACTGACGGAGATACCGGGACGTACTGGTAACAGCATGCTCTCCGCGGCTTTTCATTCAGGGAAGGAAAAGCACCTGGATGACTGATCTTTCTAAATATCACTTCTCCAGGAGATGCTCAGAGTGCAACAAAAGGTACTGTTTTCTGGGGGTGAAAACAGAACACAGGAGTTTGGTAGCACAGGTCATCGCAGAACTATTCTCCATCCCGCTGTTAGTGCTCTTGGTTTGAGAGCATCCAAGTCTAGAAGCCCAGGG
>NW_010253463.1:46687-76976 GCF_000690775.1 Eurypyga helias
AGCTTTTTCAGCTGAATTTCAGCTTGGATTTCAGAACTCTCTATTGTTACTGTTGTTATCTTTCAGACAGCTGTCACCATTCCCAAACTGCTTGTAGATCTGCATCCTTCGCAGCAGCGTTTGCTGACACCTGCCTGTTCCACACATCCTGCAGGAGCAGGGCAGTGATTGTGCCCCTGTACTTGGCACCGGTGAGGCTGCACGTCGAGTGCTGTGTTCAGTTTTGGGCCCCTCACTCCAAGAAGCATATAGGGATGCTGGAGCATGTCCAGAGAAGAGCAACAAGGTGGGGAAGGGTCTGGAGAACAAGTCTGATGAAGAGTGGCTGAGGGAGCTGGGGATGTTCAGCCTGAAAAGAGGAGACTGAGGGCAGACCTGATCACTCTCTACAGCTCCCTGAAAGGAGGGTGTAGGGAGGTGGGTGCTGGTCTGTTCTTCCGTGTAACTGGTGACAGGACAAGAGGAAATGGCCTCAAATTGTGTCCGGGGAGGTTTAGATTAGATATTAGGAGAAACCTTCACCGAGAGAGTGGTCAGGTCCTGGAGGAGGCTGCCCAGGGAAGTGGTGGAGTCACCATCCCTGGAGGTGTTCAAGGAACGTGTAGACGTGGCGCTTGAGGACACAGTCTAGTGGGTACGGGAGTGTTGGGCTGATGGTCGGACTGGATGATGTGGTAGTTTTTTTCCAACCTGTGTGATCCTGTGATTCCGTATGAGACCAAGTTCACGGCCGGGCAGTCTGTTCCACTCCTCATTTATGTTCCCTGTGCCGTACCAATTGATGTCAGGAGTGAACCACGAGAAGTTTAGAAAGGCAGCGAATGAGCTGTAAACAAGAGACTGAGGCAGCGGTCAATGTTTTACTGCTGGCATCTCGCATCAGGTTCAGCGTCTGGGGTTTCAAAGGGCCCTGCGGAGTTACTACGTTGATTTATAGTGTTTATGGCAACCAATATTCGACGGCTGTACAGTGTGGAAGTGTCAGCCCTGCATCACAATCCCTGTGTCTCGCTCCATCTGGGTGATTTACAGGAAAACACATTCTGTCATCAAGCGTGTTTTTTTTCTTTTTAGGAAATCTGACTTCAGCTCTGGTAAATGGTGATTGCTCACAAACTGGAAAGGGTGAGCAATTGTGAGTGCAACAGAGGCTGAAACCCTTGGGGCCTCTTCATTTTATTTTTAGTATAAAACAATCCCACTTTTAGATGGATGTGCACAACTGGTGGGAGGAGAAGGAAACAACGAACATGAGAGATGGAATAGGTGAAATATAATAGGATCCAATATCCTGTGCTTTACCGTTGATCAAAACATGAAGATGAATAATGCGGAACCGAGAGGCACTGTTAATTTGCAGCAGACAATGTTATTAATGTAGCTACATGCGTTGCTGAGCAGGAGACATTTCTGATGATAAACTGCAGGTAAATCACGAAGACAGCACTGTTTTGATTATGAATTGGATGCATTTTTACTTAATTTGTCTTTCCACCCCACTGGTCTCATGCGCACTTTAATGACACTTCTCCGAGATTCTCTTTAGGAGTGTTCTGAAAGGTGTGGTCCAAATTTTAGAATTTTCAGCAACCACAGAGTCAAGTACACCCTTGTACAGAGTAAGGTCCCTCTAGAAGTGGAAACAAGGGTAAATGGAGAAGCCCTTTCCTATTTTTCTAGGAAGAACTGAAGAGCTCAACTTAAAAAGGAACCAGAAAACCAACTTGGAACCCATCCCCGTCTCCTCAGTGGACAGGCAAATTGGCTGTGAGCAGAGAGAACTGAATCCTTCACTGATTACTTTGTGTGGGCTGTTTCAGAGGAGAGAATGTAATGCAACCTGCATCTGTGAGCCAACCTGCAAGCATTCAGTCTGACTCGAACAGAAAACCCAGACAGGGTTTCTTATACCTTTCTATTTCTTTATGCAAACATACATGGAATGGGATGATCCGACCCTCCAAACCCCCCCCCAGGCGATACACAGCCCGTCTCCACATGGGCAGCTCTGCAGCTTCCTCATGGAGCTGCGTTTCTTTGAAAACAGAATGAAAAATAAAGAAGGGGATAACTTGTCACTGCAATGCCTCAGATAACTTGCTGCATTTGCACAATAAACAGCAGCTGAGAGCTGCTTTCCAAAGAAATATTCAAAGTGAATTAATTGACAAATACATGCCTTAAAGGAGGGAGAGAAGTGTCATTCCCTCTACAAGGTGAAACCAATTAAAGTTGCTACCGTTACTATCAGAACAGAAAAAAAAAATCCAGGAACAAGAGTAAGCAGCAATTATAGGTATTTCATGACAAAGGAAACTCCTGACAAAAAAGCAAAAACAGGCTAAAATTTTGATGAAAAAGAGAAGTACTTCAGCTTCCTTGGCGGGGAGAGATTGAATTGTGACTGCAACATACAGTCTTTTTAGCGAAACTGTTCTTTTATAGCTGTGCATTTTGCTGATGACTTTAGTGAGGAAAGCGAATACGGGTCCATGGACATTAGCAAAGGGATGTGAGAAGAACACACATGGTCACTGCCAACAACAGATTGCACAGGAAGCATTTCCTGGTTCTTCTTTAGAAGCATCTCTCTGGGTGATGGATTATATGGACCTGCCGGATGCTCTGTTCCTGTGCAGTTCCATTTGCTTTGAAGCTTCTAAAGACACTGTAATAAGAATTTATTAGAGGGACTTATTTTCGTTTGTTTGTGCTTTCAGTTTATAACATGGCAATTGGAAGAAAACCTCTGTGGTGTTTTTTTGCCTTTTGCCTTACTCAGTCGACCTTGCCCAGCTGTGTTCTGCGCGAGGTGAGTGCCCTCCACCGACTGCAGCGCTGCTCACTCCCTGGCACAACGTGGTGACACAGCTGCTGGCCCAGGGCGACAGGACAGAGGGATGGAAGCAGTGGTGTGCTGAGATAAGAGGGGTAGTGGCAAACATCCCTGCATCACAGAGCACCCCTGCTTGCCCCACGGCATGGCTACCTAGAAACAGGTAGAGCAGCCACCATCTAAATCCATGTTTAGTGCCATCACCTTCCCCCATTCCTCTACTGTTTCTTTCGATAGAGCGTCCTAGAGATTTTCTAAATGTGAGAAAGACAGTGCCTGTCTCTCTTAGCTGATACTGAAAAGCCCCTTCCCAAAAACCCGAGGACAAAACATAACCAAGAAAATACTCCCTGCTCACCCAGTGCACCGTGGGTTAATTACAAGAAGGAAAATTGGGCTGGATCACTGTGTTAGCAATTCCTTCCTTTCCCTCAATCTTCTGTCTCAAATCTCGGCAACATCAGGTGGCAGAATGGAGTATTTTTTCAATTACTGGTGCTAAAAGCAAAGGGAAAAGAGGGACCAACTTGTATGAGCAATACAAACCACCAGAAATGGAACAGCAGCTGGTTTATTTTTAAACGTACTTAACAAACTGCTTTATAAAAATCTTCCAAACTAATGATCAGAGCCTTGGAGGCAGCGAACCGCCACCTTTGACAGACATCTCTGTCTCCCTGGTAGAGCCTGACATCAACAGTGAGGTGGTTCTTCAGGCAGGAGACGAGAGTGTTTCTCAAAGACAAGTTCCTCATTAGGAAAACACTCATTTTCCTGTCTTCTCAGAAAAAACACTGCATTGCATTTATATCAACGCTGCAAGTGCTGGATATGGGTAAAGATCTGATTCCTCGAGGGCTGTTCTGTGAACCTACCAGGATAAATTTGCAAGCAATGCTTTCCTGGATAGACACTGAACAATTGCTATTTCTGTTATGGTAGTAGTAAGAGGCTCTCAGCTGGAGATCCATCATACTTGATATGTTAAGTACACAGGAAGATCTCCAGTGGATTTTGTGGTTTAAATTGAAAAATAAAAAGAAAAGAATCATAAGCAGCTGTTTTACACCAGGACAATGGCAGTAAAAACAAAAAGGTATTTGGTAGGAGACGGCCCAACTCTCCAGACTATCAGCTAAAATAAAGTTGTCAGTATTAATAAATCCTGAGCATTTTCTTTCCGTTGTGCACGTTTGGGTTTGGCAGCCTCCCTGGTACCGAAGGGCAGCAGGTGATTAGACATCACCCTGGAAGGGACAACCTGAAACGCGTCAGTCAGCCCCGCGTTAGGCTTGGCACCCTCTGGAGTAACAGGCAGAGACGGGCAAACGCGGAAAACGTGAAAGATTTTAAAGGGCAGGAAAAGCTTAATGACCTTTTTACAAGTCTGGCATGTTTATTCTTGGGGGGGGGAGGGAGATTTTTATTCTTTTAGCAAACAGAGGATAAACAACAAGTGACGTCGTCTGAGGCCAAGTTTCCAAGTCATCCCCAAAAGCTGGCTTAGAAGCAGCAGCATATCAACATCTCCTGGTAATTGCAGAAGTGATTTACAACAAACCTCGGAGGGGGCTGGAATTAGGAAGAAACGCTGCTTCCCTGGCTTGGCTTAACACGAAAGGTTGGTCTGGAAGCACAAAAGGGACATGTAGAGGAATTTGTCTGATGCTGGTAGGATCAAAGGCAGCTTGTACTAGGCTGCCCTGCAATACAAATGCACGATGCTACTATGAATTATTTTTTGCTTAACTTTGATAGTCTGTGCCTCCCATTTATAAAGGCTAGGCACCATTAACTTCGTCCTCTGGGCTGGTTTAGTAATTTTTCAATCTATTTTACACTTCCATGTGTGTAATGGACAACTGCAAGGTACCTGATACTCTCCAGTCCTGTAATTCAGCAGTAAAGAAAATGTAAATAGATCTAATTCACATTATGCCGCCAGCCGAACCGGTATTAGCCATCCCCTTGTGTGACCATGCGTGAAGAGCTGTAACATGCAGAGGACACCCTCATTTTCAGTGGCTCAGCTAGCAGCTGTATTCTTGCTGTGCAGCTTGGAGGGACCTTGAAGTGGAAAACAGAATCTCCAGTTCAGCCCAGCAATGATCCAGGCAGAAGTGTACATGGGCAAATTAATTGTCCATCTACTGCCTCTCAATTTATATGTTTGAAGAAAAAAGAAGTCACACGTCTACCTACCCGCTTTTCGAGGCCTTGAGTAACTCAGTAACTCAGATGGAGGTTGGAGAATGGTAAGCCAGGGGATCAGCGTTTTCTCAGTGCCTTGTCTAACCAGCTCCTAACTCCCTGAGTGACTTCAAAATATTGTCTTGACAAACTTTATGTCCACAGAAAGTCCATATTATCTGGAAACCTTCCAGCTCCTTTCCAAGCTGGATTACACCGACCTGTTCTGTGCATTTGCTTGTGACAGGGCTTGTTCAGCCTGCAACCGTCACCAGGCATACAGCTGGTAAGAGCCAGTGACTGGTCGTCCTGGCGTTAAGCGGGTGGAGGGGTGAAGGATGGGTTTGGGGGAAGAGACTGTGACAAATACAACACTCCTTTCTGGGAAAGTCTAGCAGGATTTCTGAGAATCTAGTTGCTGCTTTTAAATCAAAATTATTTTAAATAGCACATGGATGAGGTAGGAATTCTAGTTCATTTCTGCCAGAATGTTTTACTAAAGAAAACATGGATATTGGGAATTGGAAGGAAAAAAAAGCAGGCTCTGATCCAATCATGGCTAATTCTCAGGAGTTTGCCTTACAGAGGAAAAGGGATTCAGGGACTTCAATGACTCTAGTTCACTGCAGTGGGATCTGGCTGCGTGTTTCTGCAAAGGAGTAAACGCCCACCCCGCACCCGCCACACCTGCACGGAGAATCCAGAATCTGGACCTAGAGAATACCAGCTCCCCTGAATCAACACCGTCACTGACGGGAGTCACAACCTCCTAGAAGCAGCAGGGAGGAAAGGCCGAACAATACATCTCCCTGCACCCAGATACCCCAGGGAACGGCTGCCCATGCACTGTCACTGTGTCCCTGCCACAAAACACTGACTGCGTGGCACTGATGGTGACAGTGAGTGCTGAAGGACAGGGCTCTGTAGGGTATTGTTCATGTTATAGAATTTTTCATGCTGTATTTAGAAACAACTTACACGTTTCCATAAACATACCACTGCCCAGAGAACAAAATCGCTTACTTACTCCAAAGACTGGCAGTAATTTTAGCCATCCCTGTCCCTCTGTGGCTCACGTATAAAATACAGCTTCACTTGCATTAAACACAAAGGACGTGTAAGAGCTGCTCGTTTTATACTGGTTGTTGTTAACTGCATTAAACTGATCAGAAATCCGGCACCTTTGCCCGACGTGCTAAGCACCCAGCGCCCCCGTTAATCTGCAGATGTTACATCTGCTTGTCCCCCTTCAAACAAGAGGTGTCAAAGCCCCAGCCAGCTGTTCAGAGAACCCCCTCTTTCACCTTTCCTGTGGATAAAGCAGCGCTACACAGTTGGCGTCACTGTGCACAGAAACGCGTATCTTCAACTTTTTCTGTATGGTCTATTCCACCTCCTTTGTTAAAAAATAAAAAAGTGTGAGGCTACGCTGTGCTGGGCCGGGACGATCCTGCCAAGAGAAACTCAAGCCGTAGCTACTGTCTAGTAACCCCACTGACTGCCCGCCGCCGCAAGCGCTCAGCTGCCAACCCAGTCTCCTCTGTGCTGCACTTAATTTCAGCTCCTACTGCCCTTCCCCGTACCTACAGACCCACTGGAATACGCTCCTACAGTCTTCCTTCAGCCAGTGCACCCTCCTGGATTTCACTGCCGTTGAGTTCAACATCGATACTGCAACCACAGCCACGACCCATTCTAATTCTTGGCGATGGCTCAGAGAGAACACGAGTTTTTCATCCAGAGACCACTGAGACTACTCACTTTGGGAGTGCTGGTGATGTATCAAATCAAGCGGGTCACTGAGTCTTTGCAGGGATGATAGAGTTATAGGCGCTTTCCTCTAAAAGAAACCCACATCATTATTCAGGCATTACAAATTACACCACTTTTAGGGTGAAAGAAAAGTAGCCATTTGACATGGCACTCTGTATGACAAGGAGGGAATATTTGGCTGAGGGCTGTAAAGCAAACCTCCACCTTGATGGAAAGTGTTATGGAATCTGTAATATCTACACAAACCCAGCAGGACCTCAGCTTAATAAGGTCTCATCCAAATGACTTGCACACTAAACTGCACGGAATTCAATTTCTCTACCTCTGAAAGATGAAGGGCAAGTTGATCCTGCCAGGGATTTAAATTTATGGCTTCATGGCCTCAAAATGTGAAATGTATACCATTAAATAAGCCTGCTCAGTGGTGAGATAACATCACATGGCTTTCTGAGCTATTATAAAAAAGGAGGTGGGGATGTGATCATAAAAAGGAGGTAAAGGCTAGACAATCAATACCACATATTGCATGCACACTTCACAGCACGGAGCAGACACAGGCACTTTGTGAACAGATGAGGAAAAGTTTGGCAGGATGACTTTAAAAAATAAGAAAGGGAGGAAACCAGCACAGCGACAGAAAAACATGACTTCTTCCTGCACTGTCAGCCTAGAAGTCACTGCTGTAAATGATGTAGTATCTCTGTAGTAATCTGTGGCCATCAAAGCTGGGCCAGGTGGAAAGCTCTTGTGACTCCACTTGGAGATATTTTGCCCACTCCCAGCAGGTCAGGACACAGCCCCGTCAGCTATTTTCCTGTAAGGAACATGTCCAAGTTCTTCCATCTCTCCCAGATGAAATTTGCCGTGGCATGAGGTACTTGGGGGTACTGGTTGATGAAAAACTGAACATGAGCCGGCAGTGTGCGCTGGCAGCCCAGAATGCCAACCGTATCCTGGGCTGTATCCGGAGAGGTGTGGCCAGCAGGTCAAGGGAGGTGATTCTGCCCCTCTACTCTGCTCTGGTGAGACCCCACCTGGAGTACTGCGTCCAGCTGTGGAGCCCTCAATATCAGAAGGATATTGACCACTTGGAGCGAGTCCAGAGGAGGCCACGGAGATGATCAGAGGGCTGGAGCACCTCTCCTATGACGAAAGGCTGCAAGAATTGGGCGTGTTGAGCCTGGAGAAGAGGAGGCTCCGAGGAGACCTCATTGAAGCTTTCCAGTATCTGAAGGGGGCCTACAAGGGTACTGGGAGAGGACTTTTTACAAGGGCCTGTAGTGACAGGACAAGGGGGAATGGGTATAAATTGAAATCAGGGAGGTTTAGATTAGATGTCAGGAAGAAATTCTTCACAGAGAGGGTGGTGAGGCACTGGAACAGGTTGCCCAGAGGTGTTGTGGATGCCCCATCCCTGGATGTCTTCAAGGCCAGGCTGGATGTGGCGTTGAGCAACCTGGTCTAGTGCAAGGTGTCCCTGCCCATGGCAGGGGGGTTGGAACTAGATGATCTTTAAGGTCCCTTCCAACCCTAACCATTCTATGATTCTATGAGCATCACAGTGAGCAGAGGCGCTGGCTGTGGTTACCCAGCATTGTTACTCCTCCACTACAAACCCTGGACGATACTCCATCCACACGCAGTGACACCCGAGCACTTCACACTGCTTTCCCCCACCGTGGAAGCTAGGCACAAAGCAATTACTTCTCACAGTGTGGCAGTGTTCTCTTCCAGCTAATTAAGTGGAAGCACTTGCCGGGATTTGTAGCCTGAGTGTAAAATGGGAGGCAGAAATGAGTAGGGCATCTTGGCAATTTCCACGGCAGACCACTTTTCCGCATGTAATCCATTACTGCAAGTCTGAACAATCATTTCGAACAGTGATAATCCTCCTCAGCACTGACCCTAAAGATCTTTTCACGAACACCGATGAGATCAAAGGACAAATGAAAGTCTCTTAATCCCTCTAAGTGTGAGTTCAACCTAATCTTACATTTCTGTCTTTTAATTCCCCCTAAATCTGTTTTCAACTTTGCTTAACATTCATTATCCTTCTTCATGCCTTAATTCGGGGGTGGGGGGAAGCACGCGTCTAGGAGCACATTCAAACGCTTCTCCACAGGGATGGTATTTTGATATGAAACACTACTTCTCGTGCCAGCTACTGGGGTGGGAAGCAGGTGGAGGAGAGAAGCGGATGTAGGATATGCAGTGGAGGCCTAAGAGAATAAATATAATACATACTGCTGCACTCCAGTGCCAAGTTATTGATGGGTCAGGCCATACATGGCGGGTAAGAATCGTGGAGTTTGTACACTCTGCAACTCCTTCCATGCCTAAAAAGCTGTCTCCTGGGAAACTGAATCAAGAAGATGACTATTTCTGTACCATCTTTTCCCCTGAAGTTGTCCTACACCTTTGCTGTCAGAGCAGTGGAAGACAGGCGACTTGGTGACGTGGTCTGAAAAACCTCACTGTACAATGGTCGGGCTGAGCAGGACAGGTGCCCACAACATGGGAAAACTCAGGGTCAAGCTTCTGCCCACATGCATTTCAGGGAACTGCAGCCAAGCCTTCTCCTGCAGCAATAAGCAGAGTGGTCTTTTAATGGAGATGGTTGTGTAGGGTTGTGTTTAAATATCACCATGGATTTAAAAAAAAAAAAAAAGCGCAGTACCGGAGTTACCTGGCATAACCTGATCACAATTAGCTATTCCTTCCACCGCCCCAGCCTCAGGTCCTAGATCTCATCGCTTCTGACTCTTTCATTAACATGGTCCTGTATAAATTCGGTAATGCAGCTATCACTCAATGACATTTTGAAGCTCTGCCAACATTTTTATGTTACTCAGATTTGTGTATTTTGTGATACTGAAGGCTTTTTTCATTAAGCATTATTCTTTTCTAATGTGTAGTTAATAACATAATGGAAAAGCTTTTTAAACTGCTCTGAGGATTAAACCACTCATACTTGTTTAACTGCTTGATTTCCTAATGGATATAGTGTAGGACTTAATGTTCTGCTCATTTACATTACTTACCAGAAGAAAAGAGAGAGACCTTTAACTGTTTGCTCTAAAAACAACAGTAAAGCAAATCTAAGTTGATTAATTTCTCATATATATTAACACAGACTAATAACAGGCACAATGTCTTCATAACGCGTGGCATCACGTTCAACTACAGCTGAATATGTAGGGCCTGGGGATTTTTACTGAGACTGGAGAAACAGCATCCCTATTTTTTGATTGAATTTGACTCATCTCACAGCCGGATTCACTCCCTTGCACAAAGTGTGGTGCTAAGTTAAAATAAAATTCCATTCTGTCCATAATTAATGGAGCTCCACTGATTTACATCAACCGCTGCTCCAGCCCTAAAGATCTGGTACCATAACTGGAAACCTGTGTTCAAATACATCAGACATACGAAGACTTTTAAAGATTTGATTATATTCCTTTTATTCACTCTGAGAAATACTTTAGCCCCTAACATGTCGTGGTTTAACCCCAGCCAGCAACTCAGCCCCTCGCTCCTTCCCCTGTGCAATTCCCCAGCTCTGTCACCCACTGCGCGCCTCCGCAGCTGAATGGCTCGTACCGGGGAGCTAGCTGTAGGAACGGGCATTTCACAGAGGTCTGCTAGGTAAACAAACCCAGCAGAGGTCAGAGAAAAATCACGGAGAATTAAATAGGATGTGTGCAATCCTCTTTGGCTGTTAATAAATCTTCATCCTTTTCTGCTGAGGCAAGATCCTTTAGGAGGACTGCTCAGGAATTTAAAAACCCCAGAATTACCTGAGAGGTATTTCAGTGTAAAACTCTCAAGGACTGAACGGGTTATTCAGCTAGATTGTGCAGAACCCTGAGACCCAGATGAGCACCACCTTCCCCCTTGCCCTGGACTCCTTTAAAGGGGAGCCAGGCATGCAGACAGAGAGAAGGCTGAGTGCACTCCATCAGGTTCCAGTGACTCTGGATCCAGGAATCCAGGCACATCCAGAGCACCCTCACTTGCAGTAAGGCCAGCAGGATGCATACACGTGCAGCAGGATGCATACATGTGGACCCAAGACCCGAGTATGCCCCAGACCGCAGCGACCGAGATGAAAGGCAAGGGTTTCATGAATTATGGTTGCTTCACCACTACGCTGAATGGAATGGACAGGGCTTGAAGGCAGCAATGTTGAGTACTGATGGGGTAGATTAGTGTTCCAATGGTTAACATTATCCTGAGCCTCCTCAACAAGCACTGTGACCATGGGGGAGAACACCCAACTCTTTGGGCACCCACCAGCAGCTTCCCATTTGGTCTGACTGCAGCTGCCAGCCCCACACCTTGGCATCTGGAAGTCAAGTTCATGCAAATCCACTTGTACCCTCAGTGACATCTGCCGAGCTCTACTGCCTCTGATGAACCTGGCTCTGCTTACAGCCCTCCGAGCTCAGTGGCTGAGCACTGCTTTCAGCAGCCACTGCGTCTGGCTAACAGCTCTGCTGACTATTCTCAGCACTGACAGTTGTCATGAGCGGAATCCAGCTTCTGCTACCAGGGGGCAAGAAAACTAATCTGGATATCATGACTAAAATATTTTGGGTTTATAAAAAAAAGCCCAAAACCCCACAAACCCCCACAAGAAATTAGGTATGCCTGTGAGTCAAACTGATACAAACCCAACTCTGTAATGCAGCAGACCAGAAAACCAAACTTCTGCACACAAGTGAGTATGTTCCCTCTAAAGTCACAGGAGGGAAGGGAGGTCTTAAATCATGTGAATAAGCTATTGAAACAGCATAAACAATTCTCCTTGAGCCTGAAGTTAATTACAGCACTGTAGCTGTCAAAAGATTGGTCTGAAGCACTTGGTGCCTAAATTGAAGGTTGGACATCTAAATTGAAATGTCATTTTTATTGGTCTCTGACACATGGAGAAATAGCCTCTTCTCTCCTCATGGGCTATGCCCATTAACTCCCATTAGTGCTAATGGAGTTATACACATACATCACATACGTGTACATCACAAAGCAGCTTCCTAGCACAATGTCACAGTGGGTAACAGCTGGTTTATTGCAGACGGTAGCGGATTCCCATGTGGCACGCGTGACAGCTTCCTCTACAGTAACCGCTGGACACTTAACCATTTTAAATCGACATACAAGCCAAGATACAAAGCTGTGCCACTCATCAGGGGAGTGAAGCTGAGCCCAGGAAGAAGGGAGGGGTGGGGCAAAGGTGCTTTTAAGATTTGGTTTTATTTCTCATTATCCTACTCTGATTTGATGGGTAGAAAATTAAATTGATGTTTCTGTTCCCCAGATCGAGCCTGGCTTGCCTGTGACCATAGTTGGTGTGTGACCCTTCCTCTCTTTGTCTCAACCCACCAGCCTTGCCTTGTGTTTTCTCCTCCCCATCCCACTGGGGGAGGAGTGAGCGAGGGCTGTGTGCTGCTGAGTTGCCACCTGGGCCTAAACCATGACAATATATTACACCAGCTCTGGTGCCAGGAGCAGCAAGGAGCAGGAATCCCGGGGCCACGAAATATCACAACACAAGCAACATCCTCACCAAGCAGGGTGCAGTCCCGCAAGAGCTGAGCAGGGCACGCAGAACCAGGAGGTGGTAACGTGGCCCCTCCACAGCCCTGCACAGGCAAGATGATGAACCATGTTCAGAGTCCTTCCAGGGGTCTAGCTAGGAGACAAAGGCAGAGCCAGGCCTGCACGTACCCCTACAGCATAGCTCACACAGACTCAGGTGGCAGCTCAAATGGAGCTCCTGGGACAGGCAGAGGGTGTGGGTGCAAGGCCCACGTCAGTCTGGTCAGGGCAATTAAGACCTATATTAGTGCACTCAGTGCCCTGACATCTGGGGCAAAATGTAACATTTAAACAGACACTGCAAAGAGACTTAAATCCAGAGGTGCAAAGCCAAAAGGGATCATACCTCAAATTTTGCCCAAATTACAGATATTATTTCAGAATTTTCGTCACCTTTCCTAAGGATATTCTTTTGACTTGTTCCCCCCACAGACCTGTGGCTGGGATGCCGTCTGTGATGAACCTCCAAACCACCTCAGCTGTGGTTAACAATTACAGTTATCTGTCTAGGCATACTTGCATTTCCAATTTTAACTAAATTATCCTCATAACCCGCTGCTGAAGTGTAGAAATGTAATTGTTCTGATTCTACTGATGGGCAGTTCATGCCTAGAGAACTTGCTTAAACTAACCAAGGTGCCTGGGAAACTCAAGGTTGTCTCTGGGTGACCCGAGTCAATCCTTTTCTCTCTGGCTGAGCAGTCTGAAGGAGCAACCATCTACGCTGTTAGACGGCACCGGCTGTTCTGCCTGGGGTTGTGCACAAGCAGCATGTCACATCTCAGAAGGCCAAGTCCACAGAGGGGGATTACAACAAAACCCACAATGATGGTTGCTTTTATTAATCACTGGGCCTTTTGTTATAATCCCATAATGCTTTACATTATTGATCTGGCATTCCTGGCAGCAATCTATCAATAGGAAATTGAGTTGAATCTTTTCAGCTGAAAAGAAGGGTGACTAATTGCCTGACATCTTCAAATAGCTCTTGCACTGAATTAATTCTTGCACTTAGATTCCATGTTTTATTAATGCTGGGATCCAATCTCCCAGAAAGGCGGTGTGTAATAAGAGTGAGAACATTTACCACGGGTTGCAGTACCAGCTCCTGGCAGCCCTGTGGTACTGCTCAGGGACCAGCTGAAGCACTCTGGTACGCTGTGCAGAGCTGCAGGCAGTGAGCTCTGCGCATCGTGTAGCATCCACCTTAGTCATCTCCGTTCCTCTTGTTCAGAGAACAGATGGCCACCAACGCTGATTTCAAGTAGTTACGTATAACCCCTGCTAAGTGGTTGTCAGCATCTACTACAGTCGATAGGTACTGTACACCCACCAAATGGTCATTTTCGAAAGACTTTCCCAAATGACCTTTTAGAGCGCTTTCAGCTCTGGAGCAGTTGGAGTGAAGAGCACTCCAGCATGCTCAGCTAGGCTGCTACAAAAGAATGGCAGAGCGCCACTCTCCGAGCGTTGAGGTTTCACCATTCTGGGGACACAAGTGGGGGTGGAAGGGGTTGATTATGTATGACCAAACAACCTGCCTTTAAGGTAGGAGTCGCTGGGTAAGAACCACCTGTCCCTGCTTCCAGCTGGTTTGAAAGCTGGTCTCGTGCTTGGGGTGCAAACCTCTTCCGTGACGGTCCCTGGTAGCACATTCTGCAATATTGCTGTCCCTAAACCTGCAGAACGCAGGGCGGGGAAGAGAACAACTCTAAAGCTAACCAACGGAAAATTCACAACAGTGATTCTCATTCCTGGCACAACCTCAACGCGCTACACAGCCTCCTTCAGAGCACACGCTCTGCTCTGCAGACGGGCATTACAGTAGCGTGCGGCACCTGCCCTCCCGGAGAGGACACGTGCGTGTCACTGTCCTCGGGGACAGGAGAAGGCTGCCCGGTGGGGTGTGCCCCACACCACAGCCCGCAGCAGTTCAGCTGGAGCTCAAGTGCCGTCGCCCTCCAACCAGAGGCGAACTGCACTCCGACGGGATGCTCTGAAGTGCCCACAACGCACGGGAGCTGGGAGCGGGCGAGGAGGGCGACCGGCACAGCGCATCGCAGTCGGTGGTAGCGCCGCAAGAGTTATGGTGTTAACACACCGACCCGTCGGCATTCTGTGTTGAACTGACCGGCCTCTTGCCGGCTTTCACAACATGCCACGACAGGGCTGAAGCAGACTGACCGAGAAAGGACCAGTGTCTCACTGTGCAAAAATGTGAGTAAATCATGTTAGAGTTGAAAGAAGCTTTTATATTAATGAAATGGCTTTGCATTACAAACCTAATCTGGATAACCTGCTTAATCCCCCATCATCTCAATTCATGAATTTATATTACGAATTCTCAAAAGCCTGGTACACTTGCCTGAAATTTTTATTCCTTTCTAAATGTATCAAAATCACACATCTGAATTTTGTCAGCAATAAAAAAACAATGTACTCAACATTTCCTAAACAAATGGAACTTGAGATGAAGTATCTGTTAAACATATTATATGCATTTTTTGGATTGAAGATCATTGTAACTATTAAATATATCGTGTTAGCCTACAATTTAGGTAGTGATTTGTATTACCTAGCAGTTCACATGTCCATTTTTTTCAAAGGGAATTTGAAAACATCGATAATCCTCACAACATGTCCATGAATGTTACTTACGCCTCATGATGTTCTTAAAAGGCAGTTTAGAATGCTTTTCTCTTTCAATAAAACACCTTAGGGTTGGCAAGTACATCTGAGAATCAGCAGCAGACATACAATAAGGCCCGCTCCCTACAGCCCTCGTTGTGTACAGCTCCCACATCCCCCAGGCACTCCAGTTCCGTACCTCTAGAACAGGAATAGCTCACCTACAGCCATCTTTGCTGTTCCGGAATTGAGAACCCAACTGTAAGATTGGGTTCAACCTTCAGCTACAGCCATGGTGAATTCAGAACCATCCACAGTTAATTTTCCTTCCTCATGCACTGAAAAGGTTTTCAAAGGAACAATACTGATCCCTTCAATTCCCTCAGAAAAATGTACTTTGGCCTACTCAGAGGATCTTCCATTATTGTGAAAGCCCATCACTGTGGGGCTGTACTCTTCCATGGTGCCCTCTGCAGGTTCTGCTGCAAGGCAACGTTGTTATGCGCTGCTGAGGCCATCAGAGCTTGCAGATGGAATTTCTATTTTTTGGTTCTTGCTATGCTGCCGATCCAGACAATCCTTCGGTAGTTTTCTCAGCCAGCGCCAACAGAGAGCTGGCTCATTTAAACCACCTCTGAACCGTACCCAAATTGGCTGCAAGGCTGGATTTTTCATAGCGTAACACAGGGCAGTTAAAGACCAACTTTTGACACAGAGTTCTATTTCCTTCCCGTTCTACCTTGCATCTGTCCACCAGCATATCATGTGAATTACTGCCAAATGCATCTCCTACCAGCTACACCTTCAGACTTCCCGGAATCCTGCTGTATTTTCAGGTGTGAACTACCTGGCAGCGACATCCACAAGGTTTATGCCAGACTTGGCAATGAGGAGACGGAGGCAACCAGCCTGTTTATACAGTGCGAGACCTTATAAAAACTCCTTTTTAGTGTGTAAGACCCAAGAATAACCAAGAGGCTGGTGTGACACCTGGCAGAAATGTAAGAGCTAATGCAGCACAGAACAAAATGAACAGGAATGCTTAGACTGGGCACCCTCTGACAGCAACAGTCCAAGGGAATTTGATTCCTCCTTGTCAAGCGGAGTTCCTACCCAATTTCTCATCGGGCCCAGTACCAGCAGCACCTCCAATAAGGCACCATCATATTTTTCAATCCTTTTACCATTTCTAACGGCAAATGCCAGCAGCATATGACTACTTCCTATGTCCCGCCCTCCTCTACCCAAAGATGAGAGGTGTATCAAAGTTGGAGTGAGTGTGGTTGCTGGGCTTTCTGTTAACAGCAGTCAATAAATCTCCAAAATCACCAGTACAGAACCCCCAAGAGTTATGTGCAAATACGATGCTTTGCTGCCTGTGCTTATGCAGTCACCCTGCGGCTCCAGGTCAGATGAGCAATGACAGGCAAGTCAGACGCTTTGCTGGCAATCAGCTCGCGTGACCTCTCTGATTCACTGTCAGGCAGATGAAGATCTGGCCCACAGTTTTCACAGTGCTTTTGAGAAGAGCCAGAGCGAGCTCCAAATTGTCCTGATAGCCCCCTTTCTTACCATTCTTTAGTAGCTCAAATGTCCTTTCTGTATTCATTTCCTTCCTCAGGCACATGAAAATTATTATCCCTGTATCAAAACCAAGGCAGTGGTCCTTGACAAAACCCAGACCTAATTTTCACATCAATTAGCAGTTTGAGAAGCAGGTTTTACAGTCCATGCCTTGTGCAATGTATTGGATTTACCGGATAGAAATCCTTTATTCCATCGATGGTAAAACCAAAGCAACTGTCCTGCTGCATCATTCATTTAATTTCAATCCGTATCTGCCCCGCAGCATCTCAAACTTCCCAGTGCTCCCCATGTTCCTATGCTTCATCATGACTTTCCTCCCCAACTAGTGAGTCACAGTCACAATGACTGTGCACCCTGGGCAGCCAAATCAATTACAGACCCACAGACTCGTTCGTCACTGCTGAATCCCTGCCTATGGCTCTTCTGGGCTTTCCAAAAGGTCCTTCCCAGCTGGAGATATACAGGCAACTCTGCCTGCTGACATGCTGTCCTGCTTATTGCTCTTCTTTGGGCACATGTAGAAATACCAAGAGGACAAAACATTTTGCTTTGGGTTTGAAGCAGTTCTGGAAACGGGCCCATCACGCCTACCTCTACAGTGCTGTCATTCCTAATCCCTCATGGCTCTGCCTAACCAGATACTATCACAGATGTCAGTGGCGTCTTCTCAGGGCGAGACAAATGAGTTTGAACAAAAGGCAGGTATCAAATTCCCATTTCTCAAGTTGAGTTAGCAGATTTATCCACAATGCTAACTCCACTCCTCTGGGATCAGCGAACAGGTACAGCACTAAGAAACCATCAAGAAAGGTTGAAGTAAGTTGAAGCAAATGCTTCCATGAAATTAGATGGTACTTTGGAATTCTACTGGGATTTGTGACCAGCTAAAATATTATCTGGTAACAATCTCTTTCACTCCCTTTACATGTTATTTTAACATTATCTCAAGCTTCCTTCACGATCATAAAATACTTTGCATATTGTTTTCCCTGTATCAGGAGACAGAACTGCAAATTGGTGCAATATATGAAATTTCAACTATAGGGAATAAGCAGTTCATCATGCTAAATGTTATGCCTTTAATTGAACTTTCTAGGAGGCAGATTATGCCACTTTTCAAAATTGGTTTCCCAAGACACTTTTGGTCTAAAAATATTTCAGATATTATACTCACTTTGCTCGTCAGACTCTTAAATTCATCATTTGGTTTCAGAGCAAAAACATTCTAATGTTTTCCACTTCAATAACCTGTCTTCCCCACACCTTTAGTGCATTCTCCTGCAGTTAATGAGTGAGCCTCCTGCCCCTTGCTGCTCCCGGGGATGGCAGGAAGGCCACCTGTCAGCTCTCACGCCTTCATTCGCTCCAGTCCTTTGCACAGGACAACACAGCCTGCACGTTTCACTATTAGCAGCCAGAGAGGAGACCCGGCCTTTCTTGTGGTGAGGTAAGGTCCGCTAGTGCATTTGCAGAACAGATACGCTTGTATTCATGGAGTCAGAGATTCCACGCACCACATAATACCCAGTAATATTGCTATTAGAGCAAGACAGAATTTTGAATGACAGAGATTTCACTAAATCTGCACCTTGCACTGGACCCACCACAATTTTAACCTTCTCAGATCCAGGATGAAATTTCTATCCAAAACAGACACAGACATGACACCAACATGACTAAAAGCTCAAGTTAGGGCCTAAGTCTAATACAGGGGAGATGAAGATTTTAGCTTTATTTATGTGACATTAATTGGGAGGATTGTGGTAAATCACCTCTCACTCCACCCCCCAGGTCTGCTCAGTAACTACACTGTTATCTTAGGATTCATCTCCCAGGTTACAGAAGTACCCCAAATACGAAAAAACCCAAACCCAGACCAACACGTGCTGTCCACTTTAAATTGTGATGACAACTTTAAGTTCTTATGGCAAAGGCAAATATCTTGAGAATGGCGAGTGGCCTGTTTCTGTTGCATAGACAAGGTTTCCTTCTGTGTGAAAGGGGCACAAGAACTGATAGAGCCAGTTCAACCTGGTATTTGACAAACATCTCTAATGTAATCGAGAACAGCGCTTGGTCCCTTGGCAGACAGGCATATGCTGTGGAAGGTAGTGACATTTAAGGAAAGGGGAATTTTTTTTTTTACCATAATTTATATTTATGTACCTTAGCAGTAAAAATGTCAAAGATTTACAGACTGAAATAAGTCAAATACTATGAGGCATGTACAAGATCCTTCATGGAGAAAAAGGAGGTTGGTTAGAGAATACCTGAAGTTTCTGCGGAGCTTCTCCTCTACGTAAGAATGCCAAGGGAATTTATGGATGA
Source organism: Eurypyga helias (assembly GCF_000690775.1). NCBI lineage: Eukaryota > Metazoa > Chordata > Aves > Eurypygiformes > Eurypygidae > Eurypyga > Eurypyga helias. Next base: position 65,628 of record NW_010253463.1, read on the forward strand.
TATTGTAATATGTATTGATTATACAGGGACTTTTTTTAACCTCAGGGATTGGAGTCCCTCATTCAGGAATGAAGGGAATATCTTTCTGGGACAGCCTTTAATACCTCCAGTGACACCCAAGGGCCTTTCACCCAAGGAAGGTCCCCAGTCACACAGGGCCAGGCACCAAGCTGACTCAGGCATCAAGACAGAACTGCAGTGTTGATCACTGATTACTTCATCTGCCCCAGTCCATACTTTATCCCCAGGCTCTTTCCCCATTGTTTGCCCCTTCCTGTCCTTCCTCCACTCCTTCATCCTGCAAAGAAAGACCAACTCTGACAGGCACACCTGCTGCCCTGAATTTCTCCTGGTGACGCTGTGATGCATGCAGCTCCACAGGCGCAGGGATCAGCAAGTGCCTCTAAACCCTGCCACCTGCCATCGTCACCCTGCTGCCCAGGCAGCAGTTCCTCCCCCATCCGTGCAGGCCATCCCTGCGGCACCAGGGGAGCTGGCATTCTGCTCCCCTAGGACCATTCAGCATTAGCTTGGCAGCGGTGGGGCTCGCAGAGCATCCTCTCCGCTCAGCAGCTCAGGCAACTGTTCCACGTCCTGTCTGAGCCCCACCACCTCGTAACGAACAGCGTGAAACTCGGCTGGGGCAGTGGCCAGGAGAGAAAGCATTACAGCACGGGTGAAGGAGTGTTTCATTATCCACATATTTCAATAGGGAATAACTTCCTTCTTTTTTTCCCAGTGTCAGGGTGCCAGGTGACAGCTCTTCTCGAGAAGAACCTGACTAGGTTGTGCAGATTTTAAGGCAAATGCACATAAGCACAATTTTCATCTCAAAACCTTAACACCAGTCGGGCATTACAATATTTTAATATCAATTCAGGCCATCAGGATACCCATCGTGTAACGTAATGCAGATGCTGTAATGCAGATGTGTGTAAAATAATCACTTAATTACAAAGCTGTAGCTCTAGCAGTGCTTTGCTACACTATGAAATGACACAGCATGTAAAGGAGAAAAGCAGTTCAACATACAGTTGCCTATTTTGCGTGCCTTCTTCTGCAGCAAACCATGGTAGCTTCTTACTCAGGTAGGATGGCACTAACTCAGAATGCCAGACACTTGCCTTTCCCAGAGTACAAAGTGGGCTGTTTAAATCTGACAAGGCTTTTGCCCTCCTTTTCTCCTGCCACCCTCCAGCCTCCACACATAACCATGTAACACAGTTCAGACAAATCTTTTCAAAGCAGCCTTCTCATTTCTTTTTTTTTGAGTGTGAATTCACAAAGGGACTAAGATCTGCTGCAGCCCAGAAGCTAAACTAACCCACCACGTGTGCAACTGCTTTATCAGCATCACCTCTGGGAGATTCCCTGCTTCTAAGCTGTTGTGCAAATAGCCTTCATTTCAGAGCAGTAGAAATCTCCTTTGTCAACATGAGCATTGTGTTTGGATGTATTACAGACCTGAAAATAACAGTCATGTGTTCCTCCTCTGAAGATACCTACCCACTACATAACGTCTTTCATTGACTCCGACTCTACAAAGGAGATTGCTGGCATTCCCCATTCCTCGGGTGGGAGAACTGAGACACAAGGGCCTTATCACAGCCACCCACCCAGGGTGGGCGAGCAGAACCCCTCTTCTATTAATAGTGGTCTTGTGCTCCAGCCAGCGACCATGCCGCACTGAGTTTGGCTCCCTCAATACAAGCAGACGCTTCTAATTAGCACTCATTTGTTAGGCATTGTTAATTCTCCTGTCGAGGACTGTTGCGAATTGATCACACTTCCTCTCTTTAATCCCCCTGTTCTCAGACACATCAAACGGTAACTCAGTCCACAAGACGCTTCTGACCACACCGTGCAGTGGAAAGCCGGGTAAGGTAATCAGAAAATGGTCTCACTACTTCAGCCTCTGACCACACTAAATACACCTCCCTGCCTCACTGCTGTTTACCCTTTCAAATTCCAGACTATTTCCTCCGGGAATGAATGCTAACAGGCCATGGCCAATACCTACTTAGAGTTCTTCCTTCATTTTCCAGTATATACCATAAAAATAGTGGTCCTCTTCGCTACTCATGCTGTAATTTTCTTCCCTTCCATTTGCTGTTTCTGTAACTTCAGCCTACTGTAAATCACATGAAAAGGACTTGCTTTCTAATAGTTTTTTTATTGACTAATAGATTTTATTTGGCACCTGTTACCTTGGTGGAGATTTCTTCTTCCAGTAATTTACAGTGTGTGACACAGTCCTCTAAGCACTAGTCAAAAGGAACCAACACAGTTAAACTGTAGATTTACTCTGCACTCCTTGGGCTTGGGGTTAAAAAAGAGAATGTGTTCCTGTTAAGAAAACCTACCACTGTCCTCTGTTTCGCAAAGAGGGGACGTGCCAGCCTGCTCACCTCCCACGGAAGCGGCTGAGATGATGTATTACCTTATACAAGTCACTTAGGCATGCTGTGCCCATTTATCTATTTAAAATATGAATAACTCTTATCTAATGCAGAAGTGTTTAGTGAGACTTAATGAGCTGCTAGTATGTTTATTGCAGAGATTTCTAAGAACCAAATGGCATCATATTGCTTTATGTATGAAAAATGATTAAAATATCTTATGAAGTGTCAATTTGTAAGTAAAAAGGTTTCCAGCTATGAAACCACATTTGCTATTACACTCTGGAGGATATGCTGCAATGCCTGCATTTCTCAGGAATGCTGCTTTAATTCGGGCACAGCATTTCTTTATCCCCACAGCTGGCCAGTAATAAGGATTTAAGTACTCCAGCCCCTGTGAGATTCAGTGAGTTTTCACGTTCTGCCTGTCGAGCTTTTGCCCACCGTGGGAGTCAGCGGCAGTGCCGCCCCTGTGAACATCTTCCCTGTTCTGTGCCGGTGCCGTTGCATGTTAGCTGTGACGAACATGTATGAGACGCGTCAAAACTGTGCCCCTCCTCTAGACAAGACTTTAGGAAACTATTCCGGCATGCTCTGAAGCATCTGAAGACTTCCAAATAGTCCCATAAACAGCTGGCTCGGTGCTGTAACATGAGCATTTGGAGGGGAAAGGAAGAAAGACCACAAGCAAAGCAAAACCGTCAACACAGGAAAGCCTGTGACCGGAGAAGAGAGATGTTTCCTAACGCCGTGGCTGGCTGCTGCGCCCTACCGCGCAGGGCAGCACCCTCCGGTAACGCGCACAGGGATCAGTGGGTGGCACAGCCACAGCTGGCTACAGCTGGCCAGCAGCGGGTTCAGGTCTGCCCTTGCCAGCTGACCACACTTTTGGAGCCAACCACAGAGCTATCTCAGAGGAAGGATCACGAATCGCCCCTCTCTCCCCTTGCCTTCTTACCCTTGAGACGTCACTGCGGGCGTGTGGTACGAGGGGAAATGCAAGCTCGCAGCCATGGCAGCTGCTGGGGTGCTGGGAGGGGCAGGGTAAGTCATGAAGCCATACCCAGACTGCCCAGTGAGCACAGAACAGCTGATCAACACTGCTTCATCTTCTGCAGCTTTTTAAAGGTCACAAGCCATGCATTATGAAAATGCGATGGTAAAAAAATGCGAATGCTGTGGTACCCCTCTGACCTGCCCCCACCACAGAGAGCCAGGCGCCATGTCGGGAGCGGGGTTCTCACAGGCGATGGGGGCAGAAGTCGCGCTAGACCTACAAGTACTGACATTGGGTCTTGTTCCTGAGGGAAAAGTGCCAGTGTAGCCCGAGCTGGGTTTTTAAACACATTTCGTTATGCCAATAACCAAAGGTCAGGTCCTTCCGCTCAGCTCATATCACCTTAGAATTGCTCTGAAAGAAACCAGGTCAAAATCACTGCCATTTCAGGGGTTAGACAGAGCCTGCCCGTGCCATCTCCCCCTTCATGAGCACACACGGTACTGACGGGTGCACCGTTGTGGGGGCAGTGAGCGAATGCCTTCCTAGAGAGGAGGGGAGGACACTAAAGCGAGTTCGTCCTGACAGCTTCTCTGTTAACATTTGTAATGTTACCACGTGTTTTCCTAATAGGACAAATGGATAAAATGTGATGACCTCCTGAGTTAATTAATTCCATAAACTGACCATAAAGTCAACGAATTCATGCTTCTTTATGCTTGTTACACATGAACAGCTTTTCATAGCAGTCCACGCTATTACAAGGGGAGCAAGCTTATAAAAAGAGCAGAAAGAAAATTTTAATTTAGATTAACTCCTCCACCTTGCAAAGGAACATTTCATATGTCTTTGAATTTTTCCTGAAGTCTGTCTCTCTCTGACACAAGCAGGTATCAAAGAACAGCCCTCATTTTCTTCATGAGCCGTGAGAACTATGTACATTTGAAATAAAGGAAAAAAGCGATGAATTAAAAAGTATATATATATGAAGAACCTCCCCCAGAAATCACTGTCAGTGTGGATGACATATAACATTAAACTATTGCCTGGGCTTAAGAAATGCAATTTCCATGTACAGAATCCCAGATCCTGCTCTGATCTGCTTGGTTTTCAAACCCAGCAGCTGACTCTTGCGTTCTTCATTTTGCAAATGTTGGTGAAGTATAGAGATTTCATAATTATACCCCAGACAACTTCTTAATTGAAGATCAGTTACCTTCACAAACCATTGGAGAACATAATTATTCCTGTCTCTAATTCCTGTTCTGAACCAGCAAACACTCCTGAAACGAAGAACCAATAGTTTTCTCACAGTGCTCGCGGTTCAGGCAGTCCAGGGTTTTCTGACACTTCAAAAAGGACAGTTGCCACCAACAAAAGGTGTAGGAACCTCCCTGAAAATGTGTAGGAAATTCCTTTATTCCGCACCAGCTGACAGGGCTACACTTTTCTATCTCTAAGCGGGAACTGTTTAAAATCAAATAAATGATTAGCAACCTCCTTCGTGCCTCTGAATCGCATGGGTTTCGGCGGCACACTCCCTGGTGGACAACTACAAGCTGGTTAGCCAGCAGAGTAAGTACCACAACACCACACTTTCATGTAGGAAAAATTAACGCCAATGTTTACCTTTTGGTATTTGAGGGGCAGAAGAAACATCACTCCACGGCTTAGCAAAGCTTGTAAGTTCAGAGTAGTACAGAGCAGGGTTTGCAAATACAGAGGAGTACTCCAGATTTTTCCTCAAAGCTCCCTAACTCGCTCAACTTCTGAGTTTATAAAATCACATCTTATAAGACACATTATTATGAATAAAATGGAAATGGGAAACTTTCTGGCTAAGACAAAAATCCTGCCTCCTCCAGCATACTCTGAGGTTTTTATTACTTGTCCTGATCGTGATCTCCCAAGTCAAGAATGGCAAGTAGAAATAAAGGGAGAAAAACGAGCTCACCAAAAAGGAGACTTTTATTACATCCATGCAGGAATGTTATTAAAGTGAAAGAAACCAGAGGGAACAAGAGCTTTGAGCTATGATATTCTTTTCCGTGTGGCTGATGAAAAGAGACTATGAAAGGTCGAACAATTCTAATTCTCCCCCCTGAAGTTACTCATTCTTCCTGCTGCCAATGTTACTCTGTAGTCTACTTAGCAAGGCAGGATTGCACCAGTTGATGGCTACAGCAAGCAAGAATGAATTAAAATGAGGAACGGATGCACTCCTGCATTGCCATTTCCCATCTCCCTGAAATGCCAAGAGCTGAAAGCCAAGCCTCATGCCCAGGTCAGACTTCTCTTCACAGAGCCAATGCTAAGGAAACTGGGAATGTGGAGGGAGTTCAGGTTTGTGGCCTCTCCATCCAAAACTTCATGGGGAGTGGGTGACTGCGCTGAGCTAGTCATTCCTCTTGCAAAGCCACTGCATACCGTGTTACCCCAGCTGACATCCCTCCTTCTCCTCGTACCTACCCCCAGACCGTGTACAACACCCGAGAAGAAAAAAAATTACTAAAAAATAGATGTGGAACCAGGGAGAAGCCATGGGGAGCCACCACCTGCATTTCAGCCTACTAAGAATTTCACCCCAGGCATCAATGCCTCCCCCCCCAGGGATGAATAGGCATTTTAGGTGTAATTTCTAGGATTCTGTGATGATCTAAAGCAGCCAGGCACAAAGGGTTAAAACTAAATATTTAGGTAGGGAAGGGAGAAATGTATTTTAATATTTTTAATGAGCTGTATGTCTCCTGAAGATAAAACTGGTTTCAGAGCTTAATATTTCAATGTCACGGGCATGCTGCTGAATTTCCTTTTTATGGAACATGAAATTGCAGCTCGGCAGTTGGAGAAGAAAACACAATCTTGCTTCCTTTCCATATTCATGATAATATTTGTCATAATAATTTAGTTTTGTTTCAGTAACAGGAATGTTGGTGTTTTTCCATTTCCCCAATGCATTTCTATTTTCACACTTCCCCATCTAACATCAAATATATTGAAAATGGTGCCAAAATATTCAACATTGAAAGAGCAGAAGAGAAAAAAAATTATAGTCACAGACTTTGTTTCACTCCTTTTTCTAAATTAATCAATATTTCCTTTTCTCATTCTTATCTAGAGAACTACCCCAGTGAACTTCCACTCCCAAACATGAAGATCTGACAAGTTCAATTTGAAAATTTGGTTTAGCAAATAAACTGTCTTGAAAATGAAACCATGATTATTCCAAGCAGCGATCATCCCCACAAGAACAAAAGAAAGACAAACAGTTTTGGTCACATGATCCTACCATTAAAATGTCTCCAGAGTCAAAAATAAAACAAATAATTTTGGGTCATCTTGCCACTGAAAACACAGGGAGATTGTAACTCAGGGTTACTGATTCCAGGTAGAGTGTGGCTGAGTCACGCTCCTAATCATGATTAGAGGGCTCTTCCCCCTTTTCCTGCTCCGAAACTCACATCCTCCTTTCTGCTGCTATATAGCAAAGACCATAGTGACACTTGCTGGTGCAGCGAGGAGTTTGAAACAAAATGCAAAAGGAAGCAGAGCCAAGGGCAGTTGGGTTTTTATTCGTATCTTCCCTTGTGGCTAAAGACTCCATGGATTCTGTTTCCTGGTTGGCAGATCAAGGGATGCACAAACTGTAGAGGTAATTATTCTTCTCCTGAGCTACCAGCATAAGCAATGGAATAGCAGCCCTGGCTATCATGGGAGCAGTGTGCCACTTCGCTAAGCTTAGTTGAGTCAATCTTCTCTTTTTTTCCCCTTTCTTTAGATATATGAAGGAAAAAAGTACTCCAAGATACAATGTCTCCCATTTGGCCTACACCTCTCTAACCTGTCTTTTTGAATGTTCTGTGCTCCTTAAATACCCCTGAGTTGTAGCAAGCTCTCCTTTCAGTGAAAAAGGATTGGCAAAGTGTCTCTTCTGTTGTGGCTGGGGTGGCTGGGGCCCGTCAGCAGTGCTCGTGGCTCTGCCAGCTGTCAGAAGAGCAGTGCATTGCACTTATTCTGCAGGGAGAGCTCTGGAGCCAGAATCTCCGGCAGGCTTTGACCAGCATGAGTTCATCAGTCGTGTCAATCAGATGTAATGTGAACATACACTAAAAAAGTTATGTCCTGAGATTACTGACCAATTCTAGCTGTGACACCGGTATTACGGATCAATCCGAGCTTTTGACTGCGTACCCAGCTAACAGTTTGGTCTTTAATCACTCAGTGCTTCCCTTAGCACAAACAACTGGTACGTACTGAGCACAGGGTGGGACAATCTGGTAACTCTGCTTTGTCATCTACAGCTAACCCACCATTCAACAGCCATCCCTGGAGTAATTAAGAACCTGGTGCTCATCTATATGAGCTCATCCCTCTTCTTTCAAGCTTCTACGTACATTAAGTTAGATCCTTTTGGAGAGAGGATGGGTAGATTCTTTGTAAGCAACACACAGTTTTGAAGCTCACTGAAGTCAGCATGTGTGTGACAAAGAATTGCAAATTCCAGCCCCGGTTGAGTGCTTTGCACTGATTGAGGAGGCAGTCAGGCATGGTCTCTCTGCCAGCTCTGTGGTCACCCACTCAGGGTTGGCTGTGCTCCAAAGGAGTCTACTACATTAAACAACTTTCAGCTAGAACAAACGGGTGAGTGACATCGACCCAGGCCACTGCAGCTACAGCACAAATGCTCCCAAGCCAAGCCAAGAGCCCCTGTCATGACCAGTGTTCCCATTCACGCCCGTAAAAGACTTTCAAGTACAACAAGACACCATATGAACAGATTAGATGTTGCAAACAAATCAGTAGTTTGGAAGTAGGCTACAGTCAGAAGGGTTGGAAAAAAAGGGAGAATCCCTAGTGGAGTTCTTCCAAAGATATTCTGAGGAAAAGAATTGCAATGGCTAAATCCTCTATCTGTGAGATGGAAAAAAGATGATTATAGGGGATAACAAAGGTCAAAAATATCATCTTCAAGGCTACTAGAACTAGGAGAGCAAAAAATTCCTCCTGAGCAGTAAGAGGCTCTGATATTATCCATTTTTTAATTCACTTGGCCTGCAAGTGAATATACTATTTAAAAATCCCCAACTTTGTGACATTATTAAAATATGGCAGCTGGGAAAACTTATATTTGCCTAAGAGTAGGAGCAAGTGTTACTTCTAAAATCCTCTGCAAGACAAACATAGGATGGGAGCTTTTGCAGCAGCATGCAGTGAAAGAGTGAGAGAAACTGGTATTTCACAAAAAAAAACATGGCTGAAGATATTGTCATTTTTCTTCTGGGAAAAGCATAAAAAAAAGAAAGCCTGAACTTCTTCAGTGTTTTTAGGAGGTACTTCAGAAATTCAACCAGAGTCCCAGTGGAATTTCTCAAGTTACTTCAATTTATTCAGAAGAAGAAGAAGAAGAAACATAATTTAGCAAAAGTCATCAGCATAACAACCTTCCATTGAACCAAGTTTTCATCTCACTGCTTTGAGCAAAATACTGAGGAGAATCCCCATTTGCTGTAGTTCAGGATAGCTGATCCTCAGTACTTTTAAACTATCAAGCCTGGTTAGACATAAAGCAATGACAGTGCTAAGTGCCCTTGCATGCAGCACTCGAGCCAGAGAACATCATCCAGGAAATCGCCGCTCCCACCGATCCCAAGCAGCAGTCATGTGCCAGACCCTGCACGCCCATTTAACACAAGCATTTCCCAGGAAAGTGATCAAATCCCATCTAAACGTACTGACAAACCCAGCAGTGGTAGTTCTTTTGCTGAACAGGTCTAGTACCCTGAACACAGCACTGATACACGGCACGTCAGATCTAGCCAGGTTTTTCCCTGGTTTTATGTCCATATTTCTATTCAGTGGGAGCAAAAACTTTTTGGAGTAACTTGTTGATTGTGAATGACCCAGTTTCCAAAAGCTCTATTTAAAATCCTCTGGGGCATTTGAAAACGTGGCCAAGTGCTCCCTGCACAGCACTGTGTTCAAGGTCACCTCCCTCAGAGCACACTTGAAGACCCTCATGGCCAGGACCCCAGTAGCCATGCCGGTGGCATGGAGGCACTCAGCTCTGCCCTGTCAGATGTCTCGCAGGTGGCACAGCCGCTGCTGGGCACCGAGCCCTTAGCCCACTTCCCATAGCGCTTGCCCGCAACTTCCGGATCCTGCCCACTGACAGTGCTTGCCTTACCAAACCCAGCAGCCTCACAAGAACAACTCGCCAGTTCACACACACTCTGCTTAGCATAAAGCAACAGCTTCTACAGAGACCACAGCTCTTCTACACATGCACTTTCAGGCAAGAGATAATCAATATGGACCCTAGACCACATTTCAATTCCAATTACCCTCCAAGCTAGGATGGATCCCAGCTAGATCCTCCATGTCTTTCTTGCACCTTTTATTTCCAGAGTCAATTAGGGCCTAAAGCACTCACCTCCTCGGTCTTGGAGGCATGTAATTGCACTTGGCAGCACACTTCGTTTTTTTGAAAGGACCACATGGTCTTGTAGGGGCAAGTGCTAGGGGCAAGTGGCCTCTATCCACTATTCCTGGTCTGTAGGTTTCTCACAACTGGCACCAGAACTAGAGGCTGCAGCAGGTGCAACTGCCCAAAAACATGGGCATCATGGTTAACCCTGCAGCTGCTGGAGCTTGATCTGCTTGTTCCCCTACGGTATGCTGCAGGGCTGTTGACCGGTGACACTATGATACAGCAACAGCACTTGTAAAAGGGGATCAGAAGTGTCTCTCTCAAACACTGGCGCGAATCCTTCACCTTTAGAATTAAATACGTGAAAACAAAGAGAAAGCAGCCTTCTAACTCACCAGAAGGAGACAGCTTCTCCCTTGCTCCTCCTCTCTCTGACGGAGACGAGATCTGTCACCATTGCCTTTGTCCAGCAGAATGAGAGAACTGATGCCTGGAAAATGAAGAAACCCATGAGAGGAAGAAATTAAAGGAAAAGCAGAATGCTTGTGTCAAAGCAGCGCACCTTTTTCTTTCCATTTATGGCACACAGGATTTAGGGAATCTTTTTCCCTGTAAGTCTATAATTCTGTCTTTATTTCCATCCATGATCCCACCAGAAATACTGAAGACCAAAGCCTTAGGGTGGATGCAGTTTGCAGTGATTGCCCACTGGCAATACTTTGAAATCCAGACTTCTAGCAAAACCAGAAAATGGATCTTTCCTTGCAAAACACTTAAGAGGAAGACAAACACTGATTTTGGGATTACATGTTAGGGAACTAAGAACACACTGGGTTCTCAACACAATGATACTGAAGTTGGAGAGAGCAGGAATAGAGGTGAATATGATGCTGAGAGTTTAAGTAATTTGCTCGAGGTCACATTGCAATTCTGTGTTGTGAGATTAGCAGGAACGATTTAATTCTGTCTCTTGTTCTCAAACTCCTAGACTAGGGGATAAAGCTCCCTGCAGGGAGGAAGGTTTAAGAAATAACAAAAGAAGACGACTCCTTCACTCAGTTCAGGCCCTAGAGTAAGACTTTGACACAGGTAGTATCACCAATGCTTCCCTCTCCCCGCTGTGTCCTCCTTGGCCTCCTCTGACTGGCAGAGGTCCTGGAAGCTTCTCGAGAGCCATCTCATCCAAACTGAGGATTATAGCTTCTGGGGGTTGGGAGAAGGGGAATTAAGTGTGGCTCCACAGCCCCAGATATGAGAAATAACCTCACCCCCTGCACCCCAGACATTCTAGCAAGCTGGTGTGAGATCTACTGGCAGCTTTGAAAGGCAGTAGCAAAACCAGAATACAAGCCACCAAACTCATGGAGAGCTCCAGTCTCCGTAAGGCGACAGGAGGTGGAAGGCTGTGAGCATTCCAGTCCGGTCCTTTATGGTTACACTTAACTGCAGCCCTTGGGAGCAAATTCCCCATAGGTTTTCCCCAGCCTTTGGCTACATCACAATTCCAGAGGGACCTTGACAGGCTG